>NC_138231.1:30829261-30961761 GCF_964197995.2 Scardinius erythrophthalmus
CGACTCAATTACGTCATACTATTCCTTTAGAAGACGTGCAGGATTCTGGATAAATTTAGAATCACTATTTTTGTAGAGCAGGACTTGATTTCATTAGACCAACGGATTGTTGTGGTTTGCTGTTGCTGTGATGTCATGTGAGTGACAGGACAGGTTGCCCCGCCCTCGTGCAAGTGAACATCCTCATAGAAGAGATAGTTATTTTGATTAAAGATTATGAGGGCACAGGAATAAAAAAAAAAAAGATGTGCATGAAAAAATATATATATATTTTAATACGCATTTATAATAAATAGCCTACTGCAATATTCCATAAAAAAAAAAATAAGATTTTCAAAAAGCTGTCATGTGCACAGTCTGATTATCTTTCTTTTTCTTTTCTTTTTCTTTTTCTTTTTTTTGTTGCTACAAATCAAAGTTTGAAATGTTGTGATTCACCCTGTAGCTGGTTGGTTTGGTTTCCCTTTGGGAAAATGAATGGGAAAAAATAGTTCCCCTGGAAAAGTGGGCGGTACTGTTGATGAACCTATGGTAAAGCCGGACTGAATCGATTCGTGTATCTTGTCAGACACCCAGCTGAGAAATTGTCATAAGATAAATGGGAATGCTGGTGTTTAGGCAAAAATGCTGTCTAGGTAGACATTTCTGGGTTTTTATTTTTTATTATTATTATTATGTATGAAATTATAATGGACTGGCAATCAATAAGTTAGTTTATAACGGATTTGTGTGCACAGACAGACACTAATAATTGAGAGCATTTCTTTGAATGCAACATAGACCGTTATATAATAAGATTTTACTTTAATAAATGTGGAGCAAAGCTCAAACACAGGGCTATACACCCGAGCGAAAGGTCATTTCCAAAATGAGCGGCATTCCCACTCGCGCTTAGAATAGAAAATGACTGCAAGGTCAAAGCACTACTGCAGGTAAAATATACCAACTACGACATTTGCTCCAGTGCTTCTTTTACAGTACTCATCAGAAAACACTTTTGAGACAAACGTTTTAAAGATTCAATAATTTGGGAGCTGGAAATGTATGCAGATGACATGTTTAAGAGCGCAGCTCAATGCCTGGTCGCGATTCAGGGAGGATGACAGAGCATTAAAAAAATTAAACTGCCAAATATTAAGAAGGCGTAAGTATGTGAACTCTAAACATTTCCGAAATGCCAGATAGTTCCCCAAATGTTGTGATACTGAACATTTGCGCAAACATGATTGCAAGTGCACCGTCTTCTGTGGTGCTGAAAGAATGTCCAGCTCCGCGCCATATTCACTAACGGCATACGCACTCTCTGCGCCTGGAGGACGTTAGCGGAGGTTCTTACTACGCATTTTATGCTACGTAACTTGCGCACATCATCCGCCGGCAAGTTCAGCACTAACAACCCCGAAAACATACGTTCGTACTCGCATTCCATGCAGCGTCCGAACACGTATAGTAAATGAATATACTTAACTCTTCACTTTTCCAAATGTTCCGACTCCCAGCGTGTCTCCGAGGATGTAGTGTCCTATCTTTACCCTGCCTTCGTGTTTCTGTTTTTCAGCCATTTTACTATGTGAGGTCCTCGGGCTGCCTTACAGTAGGCGGGATTGAACACATGAGGCAGACTGAGCTTGACTGGACCCCTCTCAGAGCTGATCTGAATTCAGCTTCAGGAGAACCTGTAAACTCTACACAGACAGGCAGCTCTCGGATCAGCTGATAAGGCTTGAACTGGCGGTGAAGGGGGCGGTCGAGGTGTTTAGGTAAACAAGTATTCCCCTCACTGACTACTGAGCACGATACACCTCACAACTTCTACGTAATTTATTTATTTTTAAGATATATCAACTACTATGACATTAATTATTTAAAGTTGATAACTAGAATGTATGTACCATTTCGTTAGATTTTATTTTTATTTTACCTATTGAAATTTTACTCACTATCCATATAGAACCACCAAATACAATTATAGTAAAAACAGTAATACATTTTTGGTAAAAAGGAATGAAAATAAATACGCATATTTTAAGGAAATGTGACACTGTCCTGATCTATCTATCTATCTATCTATCTATCTATCTATCTATCTATCTATCTATCTATCTATCTATCTATCTATCTATCTATCTATCTATAATGAACCCTTGAATTCTGTCAGAACGTAAGCATATATATATATATATATATATATATATATATATATATATATATATATAACCTTTTTAAACAGCAACGTTTCACAGCTGTGTATTTAGGCTATTTATATCAATAGATGATTATGAAAACATAAAATTAACTTAAAAATAAACATAATAACAATAATAATACTTTTAATAGCGTTTTAATGGTAATGGTAAGTAGAATAATTGCTCTCAAATTTAGTAAATAGGTCTCATTATGTATTTTTATGTATTATTTATTTACGTATTAGTAAATGTGCACATCATGCAGTCAAAATCCCTATTTAACGGAGAAAATTGTTTCCTAATTTAGGCTACCTCCGTGATTTTCATGTATCGTTCTCGTGTAAAGTCCACCAATAGAACGCACACAACTGCAAAAGGTTATTACTGTTATATTAATATTATTTGGCCCGAGATTATAAAAAAAGTGAAGTAATTTTTGTCGCTAGTCTAGTAAAGTGTGTTACATGCGTCTCACCGCTAGATGGCAATGCTTCATCACTGCTGAGTTGGAGTTGCCAAGACCAGATTTGTTTTATATTGTAGATTTTTTTTTTTTTTTTTTCAGACAGATAGTAGAAAATAAATATATTACAACAATATAAGAATATAGGCTATAACATAAATTACAAAGTTTGACATACTGTGGCATTATTATTATTTCTTTTTTTTTTTCTTTTTTTCTTTTTTTTCAGGTTTCCTGCAGGTTGGTCAAATGCTCCTTGTGCACCACACTTTTCTAGAGTCTCAGATCCTCCATTGAATTGGGGGTCAGATCTCTGACAGAGCTCATTGTCAACCAGCCATACCTCTTTGTTCTGGTGCTAGTCAGATGTTAATCTAACCTTTGTGGGTGGGGTCATTGTCCTACAAAAAGATGAACTTCTTCCAAGCTTCCGTTTTTAACGACTAGTTCTTTTGCAGAACTTCCCTGCATTTTAGATTTACTAGAGTTCTTATAGTGTTTTGGATTACAGAAAACCACCAAGATAAATGGTATAATAAACAACAACAACAAAAAACATAAATTTAACACACACAAAATATGAAACTGAAACAATCTGAAAATTGGTCACAAAACAAATGTAGGCCTATCCATTTATTTATTATTAGGCCTATATCCATTAAAAGACCTTGATTAATGGGTGTTCCTCACATATAAGATTTATGAATAAAACATGGAATATCAAGGGATTATTTACTGAAGAAAAAGAAGAAGAAGAAAAACATTCTAACTGGTCAATGTAATAACCCTCTTCCTATTTCTTCTGATGTGAAAGATAACTGGTCTGGTGGTTACGATGTGTTTCCAGTAGTGGCCGCTAGGGGCGGTGCAGCTCGTTGTGTGTGTGTTTGTATTTACGTGTGTGTGAGTGGGTTAGTGAATGAGTGTGTGCCGAAGGGCCGTGGGCTTCATTCAGCGTGGCTCGGGACAGGAGAAGGGGGCTGAGCGCTTACTGGAGGAAAGGAGGTGGAGACCAAAGGAGGATTCATAAACAGGAGTTGATCTCCTAGTTTTAAAACGCCGTTCTCAGTTCAAACCTTCAAGTAGAGTAGAACTAGACCACACTCAGAACTCACTAACCGACCCAACACGACTGCTCTTTCACTGGACAAAGTTGAATGGACTTGATTGCACGGACAACTCATTGTTTTCATTGACTTTTCAGGACGTCTTCCCACTTTAGCCGGGACACTTAACTCCCTCAAACTTTATTACGACTCGTCCTTGCTGACAAGAACACTGAAACGAACCGCTGCAGTGAATCTCTGGGATTTAAAGGAGAAAGACGACTGGAGGAACTCTCTCAAATGCAAAACTATATGTATGAGAAAGCGATGGCACCCGAAACAAGAAACGGAGGAACATCCACGTTAAACAACAACGGCGTAGACAACAACAGCAAGAGGAAACTTTTGATAGCACTAGACATCTTCTGCCTACTCCTGGGTAAGTGTCCCAAAACACAAAAAGTTTGTATTATGCATATATTATGTCTAAAATCAATGAACCATACATATATATGTATATGTATATATGTATGTATATGTATGTATTATCTGTCTGTTTATTAGTCATCTCAAACTTGATCACAAAATGTACAAAAATACAGCATTCTGCAGTAATTGAGATCACAATATTAAGCTAAAGGTTAAATAAAAATGTTAGAAAAAATAAATAAATAAAATAAAAAGTTTGTACAGTTATATAAATGCATAAAAAGTACATTGTTTTGTATAGCATAATGCACCAGGTGGCATGAATGTTGACAATTGAAGTTAAACTGGTTTAACTGTTAATCTATAGGAGATTATGTGAGCTGAATAAAATGAATTACTGTTTATTGAGATAATGCAAATTGTTTTTTTCATAATTTGCATTGGTATCTTAGTAAACAGAAGAGTAACCGTTGCAGGCTCTTATCACAGCATGTAGGACGGGCAAAGTTGGCACTGTTGTTGATGTAAAACCACTTGTTTTTTCCTCCATGGGTTGTGTGAGAAACCTTATTTGGATTGCTTTAATGAGACCTTTCTCACTCATCAGATGAAGAAGGGAGTTATTGTGGCCCTTTTTGCGCCCTATTGACATCTTTTGAAGTGGCATATGAACATGCTTATTATGGTTAACCGATCACTTACATGATACAGAATCATCTGTAGTCAAAACAAGTTCTGTAAACATGACGTTACGTTCACAGCTTTTTATAGTTGTGATGCAGTCGATTTTTAGGCAGACCATCACAGCCATGTGCAGTTGATTTGGATCTGACGAGTTTATTATGACAGAGTTTATTTAGATTTGAAGTTCAGCACAGTCAACTGACCGTGACATACATACACACACAGTGATATCTGTAAATTGCTCTCAGGCGCATGTCTTTTCTTTCCAATTTTCTTTAACCCTATAAAGCTTATTGTGTCATACTTGATACACAAATTTCCAAGGGCTCTAAATTATCAACATATTCAAAACTTTGCTTGAAAACGTTGTACTCAATCTACCACATGCCGTCTGTCGTTTGATTGACAGTACATAGGCTACTTTTTTTTGTACAAATACAATTTCAGGTCCTATTACATGTCTTTTTGCTATGAAATCTTTACTGATTTTTATATATTTTATATATAACACTTAGCCTACTTAATCCATACATCATTTTTTTTTGAAAAATCATGCTAAAATGTGATCAAGCTTTTGAGGAACTTTTATTTGTATATCTATTACATTGTATTGCATTGAGAGCCACACAATTTCATCTTACTTTTTAGCACTGAAAATATCAGAAATGGCACCAAACTGCATATTTTTTTGCTCAGTTCAAGCCTTTGAATAAGTGTTAGCTCTCATGAGTTCTATTCTCATACTATATGGGCCATAAAAGCTTGATGTATCAAAATATGATATTCAACCACTTTTTTTTTCTACTTTGTAAGACAGGCTTTATAGGGTTAAAAGGAAAGCATGTGAGTTTTCGATGTGCTGTCATTCACAGCTTTCACCAGCTCAGCGTGACATTGGGAGCCTGATGAAAGTGTTGCCTATAGTGGTTAAAGATGTGCACTTGGTAACCTAAAGGTTGTAGGTTCAGACCCACAATAGTCGAACACAATTGTGCCTTCGAGCGATACATTTAACCCTCGATAACTCCAGAGGGATTGTACCTGGAATACCTCTACAGTAAGTCAGTATATTCGCTATAAGTGCCCTGTTTGTCTCGTTTGGTTCAGATGCCTGGAAACCATCACAGCGTCGGGTTCTCATCTTTCCTCAAAGCCTGTCAGTTCGAACCCTCCTCCTTCAGAATGGAAGGATTAACAAACTTCAGCCCTCATCTTTACACATTCTTCTAGAAGAGACCCTCCAACCCCCCCGCCAGCTGGCATATGCCTCATTTAACTCCAGCAACGGCATCATATCAACTTTCTCTCCCGCTTTTAGGGGCAGAACGAGTCCCGCTGCTTTTGTTCCCAGGAATGCGAAGTAGAATGGCTTAAACATGTCGCTTTAGAGCAGGTGGAGGCAGGAGAGGAGGAATATCACTGGTCCTAAATTAGAAGTTTACTGCGAGTTTGGTGACTAATAACTTCCTTTCGTCGCCGTATCGTAAATGAAAACGAACCCTCAGCTCTTCCTGTGCGTGTTTTACGGCCTCTTTTAAATGCAACCAAAACGACACATGTTCTGTTATATAGACGCATAAACGCATGTAACGAATTCACTAAATTTGCTGTGCTTCAAAAGGAAGACATAAACAAACATGCTCTTTGTCATGTTTAAGATAGTGGGCTCGGCCTGTTTTTGGTGATCGTGGGAGGAGGGGGGGTTATGTGAAAGAGAGGAGACTCATTTGAAAAGGATGGCTGAAGAATGTCTCCCAGTGAATGGGCTTTGTTAGCGCTGAAGCTGCGGTCCATCCAATGATCAGGCACTTCAAGATCCATCTGTTGTAGAGATCTGTAGATTAGTGTGTTATCTCTGTCTTTCCCTCTCCCTGGATTTCTCTCTCGCACACTCACGGTCTCCCGCATCAGATGATAACCTCCTCGGCTCTCGCTTGTCTGTTTTATTGCATTCGAATCCACTTCAACCGTTGGTGTTTACACATGCAGTGCATCCACACTGAGACCGATGCTTTTGTTCCTGCTCATTAGTAGTTTATCACTGTGTGCATTGTATCTGCAGTGTGTCTGATGCATTATGAATGTTAATGAAGCTTAAAAGCAGCCAGACGGATTGTGTGTTTAGTGTTACCTCCTGTTGAGATGAAGCAGAGAGGCTGCAGCTCCGCTCATTAGCATACAGTAGTTATAGTAACGGGAAGGAGGCGTGTCTCTGACGGTCACCCCCACCCGAGGGTGTCTGGGGTGGTGGGTCGCACACATTCCTGTCCATGCCACTGATAGCTGAAATAGTTTACATACAGACACGAACACCCACCCAGACTGTTTCTCTCATCCGCACTGGCTTTACTGTTCGAGATGTTAGGGGTTTGCTTGTATAAAAATGGCTGATACCGTAACTTGAATCTTACGAAGAACATATTCAGGTTTTAACTGTCCCCAAATCGAAAGAAAAAAAACAAATTTTATATGTGTTATTATGTATATATATATACGAGTAAAAATTAAATGTAAAAATTAATTTTGATATATAATATATTATATGAAATAATGTGATTTTTTTTGTATTATTACAATTTGTACATTATACATTATATAATATATTAAATTGAAAAAAAATTAATACAAATTAATATTTTTTAGTTGTATTCTTATTTATATTTGAATATATCTAATAATAATAATAATCATGTAATATACTATTAAATATTTATGTATTAGTATTATAACATTTTAATGTATTCCATTATATATTAAATAGTATCTAAAAATGTATATTTTTATTTTATTCTTGTATTAACATTTTTATAATTTGTAATATTTAATAATTATTTATTTATTTTATTTTTAAATGTATTTTTAGTGCTGGGCAACGCTTAATCACGATTAATCGCATCCAAAATAAAAGTTTGTGTTTATATAATATATGTGTGTGTACTGTGTATCATTATTTTTTATATAAATACACACATATGCATGTACACATAATTTAGATTATATAGAAATATAAATATTTTATATATAAATAAAAAAAATTCTTAAATATATACATGCATATGTGTGTATTTATATATACAAAATAATTATACACAGTATACACATATATTATGTAAACACAAACTTTTATTTTGTATGCAGTTAATCATTGCCCAGCACTATTTATTTTGCATTACCATAATGGCAATTGGAATGGAAATGAACATAATTGTCTTGCAAAATAGTGCCTAAAAAAATGTATTGATCTGACTTTCTTTTTCTTTTCTTTTTTTTTTTCTTTTTTGAATTTGGGGTGACTTGGACATGCTCTTTTTGACAGGCTTAAGGCCCGTTCACACCAAGGACGATAACTATAAAGATAACGATGAAGATATAATTCTAAAAATCGTTCTCCATATTAAAGAATAACAGAGTTCACAGCACAACTATAACGATAAAGATATGAGGAACGATATCGTTGGGATCACTTTCAGAACGATTTTTTTCCAGCTGTCGAACGATAAAACACTGACAGCCAATCAGAATCCATTCTAATTTAAAGGTCTCGCGCATTTAAAATGGATCTGGATCATCCGGGCGCGCTCGAGCTTAGAATAAAAAGACCGTTATCGGTCGCTGGTGTGGACGCATATATAGTTATCTTTATCGTTATCTTTATAGTTATCGTGCTTGGTGTGAACGGGCCATTAGTGAGATTCATCCTAATATGCAACACATAACATTGATGCTTTCTGCTTGGTTAGCGGTTAGTAGAAATGCTTGTTCGTGTGCTCATTGTTCATACCCCACAGATGCGAAGCATACTTGACTTACCAGTGACATTTAATCCGGTTTGCCGGTCTGAAAGGTTTGACCAAGCTGCTTCCTGGTACCTCTCTGGGGAGGCATCCATTCTAAAAAAGTTTTCTTGTTTACTTGTTGGAATGGAAATGAGAACTCAACTTTAAAACTAGATATCACCCCCGTCAACAATCACCCTGAATTAAAACAATGTGTGAACGACCTGACCCTGAAGATCAAAGTTAGGGAAAAGGTTTCGGTCTCATGATTTCTGGTCAATTTTAGCTGCTGCTTTTAACTTCTCCTTTATCCGTGGCATTCCAGGAGGGCGATGGTAGAGTTATGGAGTGCCAGAGAACCCTTTGGGAATTTCTCTCATTTAGGTCTGACTACATTAACCTCCACCTCTTAAGCTGAGAAGGTCTGGTCCACCTCTATAAATATTTTCCAGAATTTCTCAAATTCTTCATCGCAGTCCGAGGGCGGCTTCCACTCTTGAAGTGACATCTGGTATAATTTTCGGTCGGTGTATGCAGGGGCAAACTCAGGAAAGGGAGGGAAGAGGAAAAGGTAGTCTCGCTAGGCCGCTCTTCTGTTTTCCCTCCCTCGCTCCGACTCTTTGCCCTAGGTGTGGCCAGCTGTGCTGTGAAATGTAATCCCCCCCAGTTTTTTTCTACATCGTTTCCCTGAGCCCCAAAGCCTCCCTCTTTCTCTCATTCGCAGGGTGTAATTGCAGTAGACCGTCTAAAGCTGCCACATGGCGTTCAGGAAAGACTTTGACCTGCCGTAGCTGTCAGTCAGATGGACTGATGGAGTCCTCCTGCAGTAGTGCTCCATTAACTTCTTCTGTTGCAATGTTTCCCCATTCCGTTTATAATAGTTTACATATGTTTTGCACTTCTTTTCAGCAACTCTATTTAGTCCTCTTGGAACAGTCGCTCATTTTTACACTTTTCCTCCAATACTTCAGTTACATTGGTCTGTGGACATATATAAAAATAGAATTTTTACTATAATATAATATGTTTCTAGATGTATTTCTTATCATCTCAATACAAGACCTTGACCAAAAATTGATGCACCTCTTGATGGAAATAAATGTTTATGTTATTTCCATCAAGAGACTTTAGTATCAGTGTTTGGTCAAGGTCTTGTATTGACAATGCAAGAGTCCAGCACTCTGTAACGTCTCCTCCAGCACATCCCAAGGACTTTCAATGAATTTAAGGTCTGGACCCAGAGGTGCCGATTCATGTGTGAAAAGGATTCTTCATGCTCCCTCCCAACCATTCTTTCACAATTTGAGCCTGATGAATCTTTGACACTGTCATCCTGTAATATGGCCATGATGTGCCTTCCTACATGGTTGTTTAAGAAATGAAAAGCTACACACTCAAAGTTGTTATTAAGTGTTACCAAGAAAATCTAGCTTGGTGGTCCCTGGTTTGCCAGAGATTCGGAAATTACGCAACTCAAGTTGTTTAAAAGAGCACCACGGCTCAACATACTGGACCATGTATGCTGACTGACTGCTAGGCATCTTGTCCAATGATAACCTGAGGCATAAATCTGTAAGATTAGAGCTGGATAGAAAGTCGACATTTAGTGAGACTTATTTCAGACAACCTTCCTGCAGATCGGTCTTCTGTGGCTTTTTCCAGCCACTTTACATCAAGAAAATGACAAAAGAAATGGCTGTTTCTGCATGTTACGTAATGAGGTGACATATTAGACGATAAAATAACACCTCTTCCATAACTAAAAATCAAGCTGGGTCCGTTGATACTTAAAACAGGATTTCAGAAGTCTGAATGAGAAGCTGCTACGGATCTTTGGAAAGTGATGTTAGGAGTCTCTTGGCTCCTGAGGGAGCTGTATTTTGTAATAGTCAGCATTAAGGCTGGAGGGTTACAGTGTGATGCAGGAATGGTTTCCATATGAGTGCTCTTGGAGTACAGTAGAGTCATCTGGGCCTCAGATGGAGTCACAGACTGCCTCGGCTTCACCGCTAGTAATGACGCTGTCAAAACATAGTGCCCACGCTCTGTATTTGTGTATGTCTAAGTGCACATGTGCAGTACAATGTCTTTGACTATTTGTTCAAGAACCTGCGAGGGTGTTTGTGTATGTCTAAGTGTGTGTGTGAGTAAGAGAGGCTGGTTTTTGAGGTCGCTGCCATGTGATTTAATTACAGGCTTGTAGAGTTTATGCGACGAAGTGGGTTGCCGTAGGTAGCAATTAGACAGGCAGACATGAGCATGAGTGACCCATCAGCTGGCTGTTTAGACTGTGTGTGTGTGTGTGTGTGTGTGTGTGTGTGTGTGTGTGTGTGTAGACTGTCGAGTATAACTTTATTACATCCAGAGTGTCTCTTGGATTGTGCTCATGATAACACACTCTTCAGTTTCGTTACGGTCACTAAATTCCTCAGAGTGTAGACGCTGTTCTCTATGATCAGCAGCCGCATATCTCTATCAGTTTACGGCTCTCTGTTTGCGCTCAGAACAATAGCGTAAGATCTTCATGGGTGTGGAATCAAGTATGAGGAACCCCTGCTGGTTTGTAAGCCTCTCTATGAGTAAACACACAAACGATTTGTTTATTTATTCTCAGTGTAATTCTAGTCTATTTCCTTTCACTAGTCTATATTGTATCCTGTTAGCTATTGTTTTAGCAAACGAGGCATTGTGTGTGTAGGAGTCCGTGGGACGCATCAGCTGTAGCTGTCACAGCGGAACAATCATCCTCAGTTCGCTTAGCTTGATTATAATTCTAGGGTGTTTGCAGGATTTTTTCTGGAGTGTGTGTATGTTTTCTGGAATGGGATTTCTTTAAATCCAGTGTGGGCATCTCATCTAGCACCGAAGGGCCAAGGGTGACTTCAGCCACCCTCACACGACAAGCGCTCTTTCACTTTTTCTGGGTCATATGGATTAAGTCCAGGGTGCTTGGCATTCCTGAGTGTAAGCCTAGCTGGCCCCTAAAGGGCAGTCACCCTTCGCGCATTCATATGCTAATGAGACCTGTGTCACCAAAGCTAATTCTAATGTGATGGAGAATACTCGATATAGCTCTAATGTGGTTTTTGGTTTTAGTTTGGTGCCCATATAGAGAAGGAATTTTCTTAAGCATTGCAACTTGATTTCTAAAAGATGAAGAGTGTAATATCTTGAAAAACTAGGGGGAGAAGGGTTGGGCTACGAGGGATCGATGTAAATCAAATTAGCATATTAATTAAAAATAAAATGCATATGTGCTGTTTAAGCAGATGACTCGTTTCAGTGCATTTATATAGAGCAATGTTGTTAAAAATAAGTTATCGTGAAATGAAATAAAATATTAAATGAAAAACTTAAAACAGAAATGTTGCCTTGGCAGCTAACTGAAATTAAAAGTTTGTTTAAGTGCTAACATTACTAAAAACCCGATAAATATACATTAAAGCAAAACAGAAATGTTTGATGAAAACAAACTAATAAAAAATGACAAGCGCATGAAACAAAATTACTAAATAAAAAAAAATACTTAATACATATTATATATAAATAAATAAATAAATAAAAATAATATATATAATTGCAATTGGGTTAAATGTTGTTAAAATTAGTCCATTTGGTAATGTTGGATCTGTGGCATTGTAGTTAAGGCATTCAACTGTGGAACTCATATGGGAAATATTAGCTTGAGTCTAGCTTGCAACATTTCCCATCCCATTCCCCTCTTCTCCCCATAATTTCCTTTCTCTGCAAGTAAAACACTTGATACATGAATGAACACATATGTATCACAGCGTCAGTGTGTCTGTATGTTTATAGAGCTGTTTTGTCTTTCTTTCACTCTGGGATGTTTCCTGGTGGGTGGAGTAGGAGCAGAACAATGCTGTGATCATTTACACCTTCACTGTTATTTCTACTGTCTCATTGCAGAAGCACACACCCACAATAAGATGTGTAGCTTACACAAACGTGTCAATATATATTCACTCATAAACTACACAATAATAAACACATTTAGACAGTTTCAATGATCTTACGCTCTTACACACCACACCAAAAGCCTAAATGCAGTTCTCACACTAGAGTGGTAGAGTGTAGATTGCTATTTTCAGATACTTTGGTTGTAGTGTTAAGTCCATGGTGGGTCTTTCTCTTGAGCTCCAGGGCAGGGTGGGAGATGGGAGCAGTTCCTGGGCTCTACCCCAATGAAGATGCTCACGGCAGGCTGTGGTGGCCTAGGTTAACCAGGATCATGACACACCACTGACTCTAGGGTCTGTGAAGTGGCGGAGGGGATGAATGGATTGATGGTGAGAAAAGGAATACTCCTGCGGTCCTAAGAAGCCTCTTCTCTTGAGCTACAGGGGTTTATTATGTTTTATTGGCCTTGGTAAAGAAATGCCAAAAAAAGAGGCAGACAGATAGTTGATGTTCATTTGTTTAATTGTGCTCTACTGTGAGAAGAAAAAAAGCTGGGTTTGACCTTTGACCTAAGGAAACTGGCCAGCAGTTGTGCACCTAAAGGCAAAGTAAACAGACCTACCAAAGAACGTGACACACTTGGCAGAGTTGACATTTTTTTAGGGCTCTTTGCTGCTTGATTTAGTGGCATCTCCAGACATTTATTTTGACATGCTAGGCCTTTTTATTACATGATATAAATAAACACAGAAACAAACTTATTTTCTTAGAAGAAACCACTGTAAATTCAATGTATGTGTCCTCATGTCTTCTTTTAGTGAAATATATTGTTTGTCGGTCTCCTCAAGGGGCTGTTTTGTGTGTGGGGAAGAGATTAAAAAGGTTAAATTACAGAGTAGCTTTGACACGTTTTCATTACGCCACTGTGCACTGTGATTTTACTCTTGATGGGTGATATGTTTATATATTTATAATTTTAATAAACGTCTCTTTCAGGAATGTTTGTTAAACACACAGACAGTTTGTCTTGAAGCTCTGTTAATAATTTTTCTCTAGTAAACACGTAAAAAAAAAAAAAAAAAAAAAAAAAAACCTTTGGAACCTTTATTTTTAAGAGTGTAATGTAGTCCATTTGAAAGAGTGAATGAAAACAAGTGAGCAAATTTGAACACTGAGAAAGTTTGTGGACGCCATCTGCCGAGACACAAATTCATTCGGCGTGAGCCTCACAGTAGGTTTTCCCGAGCCGTTTAGTGTACATTGGTACCTCAAAATAGTGAATTATGTAAGGGTATAGGCGCGATTTCAGACACAATTCTAGTGTTTTGCATACAGTGCTATCAGGCCCCCAAAAGGCTGCCCACTCGGATGCCCGTGTGAAAAGGCATGACCCTGGCGTCGATTTCCGTGAGTAAAAATTGCTGTGCGTAAGCACATGTTTTGAACTGGGGCCCTGCCCCAGAGCCTATCTAATGTATTGAGAGAGTGAGAAAGGTAGGATTGCCAATGAGTACAGCTTTGCTGACCTCAGCAGCTTGCATAGACAAAGCTAAATGAGCGGCGCTGGTGTGTGAGATAGCAGAGAACACAGTGACAGCAGTGGTTCCTCGCACATACAGTAATGAAAAACACAGTGAAGTCTCTGACATAAACAAAGTAAACATTCACATGTCGGTTTTTCTTCCAAATTTGCCCTAACCAACCAGGCATGATGTAGTAAAGAATGGTCCTGTAATAAGTGACAAACAATTTGTCAATTTCTTGTTTTTTAATGTTGCACAGAGTGCCTCTGGCCAAGGTGAAATGTCATTGGTCCAAAATTGTGCTTCATATTGCTCAATGATTAATCATTCAGATTAGCTGCAATTTTGTTACTTTGTGCCATCTTTTTGGAGACAACATAATACACACTGCACAAAAAGTGGGCAGTGCATAGTTTGAGTGAACTAATAGACACAGATATTATTAGTATTGATGATTTAACTGGGTAGGTCAGATGGAAATGGGGTTAGTAGGTCTGGGTTGAACTACATTGATCTGTATCGGACTGTGTTATTCTGTTTATCAGTAATAGTCTCTTTCTGACATGAATATCTGTAAGTTATGGGTCATGGGTATAGGTTTAGTGTGTGGGTCACTGCTTCTGTACCACAGTGGGGGCAAAAGAGAGGCAACGTGCAGGGTGCTACTGAGACCAGACCACACATTCCAGAGGTCAGGGCTCATGGGTCAAAGGTGACAGAGAACGTTAATCTCCCTGTGTGTACTTTTGTGTGTGTTTTAGTGTGTAGTCTGGGTGGGTTTTGTGGTATATGTGTCTGGGAGCCAGAATGGATCTGTTTGTGTGTTTCGGAAATGTCAATCAAGTTTGAAATGCATCTCTGACTTCTGAAGAATCCAACACAGGGCGTTCTCATTCCAGTGAGCAAGTGCAGAACATTTTATAAATGGCATGTCCTCACCAAGGGGTCAAGGTCTGACCGGTTAGCATGGCTTCGGTATGTAGGCCTTACTAAATACAAAACTATGCTAAGCTTATGCTAAGGCCCTGTCCCAAATGGCACACTTGATCAGTCTTGTGGACTTGCATTTCTTGGAATGCCATTAAGTCAACAAAGCTGTAGGGTGTCCCATTTGTTGCTTTGTGCCTCGATGCACACTTTTGCTAGTGTAGACTCAGAGGAGCACCGTAAAGGGTTAGGGTGCCATTTAGATCAGTGCTTAACTCGGGGAAAGTCACTAGTGAAATGTTTGGCCGTGTGTACATTCTTGTGGTGTAATAAGGCACCACATTCGATTTGACACGACGCAATTTCCTGCTGCTCTAGAGTAATTATTAATACGGTTCAGGTGTTTGGTTCATAAGTAATTGCCTCCAGAACTGAGCATCTGTGAGCAAAATTGGCAAATTTCAAATCAACGACTTCCAGAGGGTCCTGAGCCAGCTGAACAACTGCTGATAAAGCTTTCTCCAGGTATTATAGACCTTTGTCCACACACACTCTGATCTAAATATACAATGTGCTTCTTGCTGTAGCATTGCATTAGATTTCAATGGCCACCCTCACTTCCTCTTTCCCCGTCTCCCTCCCTCATTTACCTTTCTCCCAGTAATTAATAAAGCCCTCCTCTTACATTTCCCTTGTTCCCAGCAGGGGTGGATTTCTCTTTTGTGTTCGGCTTCAGTCTTTCAGCCAGTGAGAGTCTCATGAGAGCTGGCAGTGAGCCACTCATTCTCAACAGATTCCCACAGGGGTTACCGTGCCCGTTCTCTCTCACTCTGCATCCTCCACAGGCTCTCGCATTGTGTGAAGACCCTGGCCACAAGCCCTTTGCAGATCACCAATGATAAAGCCATCAGTGGAGCTGAGAACTAAACAACAAACCCTCACGTCACCCGTAGTGGCCTCAGAGGATATGCTTGTATCTAAAACGATTCTTTTCTTGCATACTGTCATGTGTGCATTGTTTCCTCAAGGTGTAGTCCTGATTGTTGCCATTGTAGTTTGAAAACGTTGGAAAAGGTCTTTCCTCATATCAGGTTTGTTATGAATCAAGTTCACCCCAAGCACCCCAGACTCATTGTGTCTAATTGGGACTCAGGTTACATGTTCAAGGGTGCATTGACCAACATGTTCTCCAGCCAAGAGTTACAAAACAACCTGAAGTGCTGAGAACAAAGTTCTGACCAAGGAAGTCTATAATACCTGGAGAAAGATATGTTAGGATTCCCATTCATCTCAAAGGCAGTTGAGTTGGCTAATGATGTTAGCTATGCTAGCCAACCAAACCTTGACATCTTAGTTCTGGCACACGTTTCACAAGATGCTAAATGTTGACTGTAAATTAAAACTCCAGAAGGTGCCATTCATGGATCAACTTCCTGCACAATCTATCTAAAACCATTTCCTTCTTTTATTTAATGTATAATTATGTAATTAAAACCTGGTGTTGTCTGTCTGAGGGGTCAATGAAGCAATTTGGCAGATAAGCTCATACAAACTTTTCTAAAGAGCATGTAAAACACCCTTGCTTATCTTACATCTTTTGACTAGGCCTTTCCCTTTGCATCCTCTGCGTGGTCTTCCCTTTGCGTGTCATTGATTCGTGACATTTGTTTTGTGGTATCTCTGCACACTAGCTACAGGAAGACTTGATACGCATGACAGGGTCTCACATTATGAATAGACTTGGCTAGAATGTACTGTGGTAATTGTGGTCTCTTTTTCAGAGTATCTCTATGTATTCTTTCCACCACATTTCAAAAATTTTACTTCTTGTTAACTTACCTCAGACTGTGCATGCATCACACATGCACAGTCACGCTACATCGGTGTTCTTACCTCTTACCTCTTTTACTGCTGATCTAAGTTGGCTCTGCTTTGTGTATCTAATGCACTTAAATGTGTATATGTGTTTTATTGTGTTTGTGCTTTTGAAAGTTTATTCAAAAGAGAGTATTGACACCTCAGAGTTAGAACCTCTGAGTGCACTCCTTGTTGGAGGCCAACGGGCCCCTGTCAGGAGAAGGCCTTTCCTGAATACGCATTTCTTCACAAAGCTTTATTCCTTTTCACCAATGAATCTTTGTCCCAACAATGACAGATCGGCCTTTAATAGTCATTCACTGCTTCTGCTCCACAATGCAGTTCACTTTCACCCCATCATGCAGTCATTACCACTACTTACTTTCGAGCAAGAAGCTTTGAAGGAAAGGTCAAACATTTCAGATATTTCTTACTGCAGGTTTGCTTAAGTCCAAATGGTTTAAGGTTCCGCATCAGATAGGTAGAAGTCTAGTTACCAAATCATTTTTTTAAAGATTTGCGCCATCAGAAAATTGTTTGTTTGAACATTCCAATTAGCCAGACAGCAACAATGGGTCAACCAGTGGCATTAGATTGGGGTGTGACTTGCTTTTTGACATAACCAATGGCATATGGGGGATCATTTTTGAAATTCTGTTAGTGACAGAAATTACTCTCTTCATCTTTGATAAGTTGTTTAACAAGTAAGTTTGGATTTACATTGTGTGGTTCTGTCAGACTGCATTACTTCCAGTGACTTTTTTCTAGTGGACGTGACCCAGTTGAAAAAAAAAAAAAACAATCAAAGCTGTAAGCATTATGCCACAATCTCTCACACATTTTCACAAGTGAATAAAATATCTGTCTATGTAATCTTGCAGCAGACACACAAACACGTTTTTCCTCCAGGCTTGATGACTGTGTAACCAGCCACCAATAGTCAATTGTCTCCAATAAGAATCATCCCATTTCTTACATAAACATTGATTTCTAGAAATTATTTCCATTCTGGCCTATCAGCAGCTGTGGTTCAGTAAAGAGCTGGTTCAGTGGTTGCCAGTAGCGACTGACTGGTGTCTAGCCGTTCCCCTTCTGAGAGCAGAAAGGCTGCATGCCCACATCTGATAACGCAAATAGAATTTTTTCCCCCACAATGCACCACTCTACCACCCACTCATAATTGTTTTGTGAGTGTGTTTGGTGTATGCGTGGCGCTCGAGGTCCCAATAGATTTTGGACCCATTGTTTTTCATTACGCTCATATTGAGCATTAAGTCAGAGACTAAATGGAGAGTTCATAGGCACTGAACCCAGTGGCAAAGAGCCACATGACGAACTCTCTGACCAGGGGGGGGGTGGGGGGTGGGGGGTGGCAGTCTGTACTCCCTAATTATATCTTTGTTTAATATATGAAAGTAATGTTAAAATTGTCAAAAATTAAAGCAAATTATTATTTTTTTTTTTTAAAGTTTGCAATACTGATGTAACTGATGTAAATAACACTGAATAACCATTCATTTACAATTTAGACATTTATTAGACAAAATAGACATTTGTGAGAAAAACCCATTGAGATGAGAACAGTAAGTTTATAACATAGTCTGAATAACAGTGGCACCCTGACAATCACAAAAGTCATTGTATAATTTGCACATTGCCTTTCACAATTGAAATTTGGTGAAATCCAACACTGAGTAAATTCGTCTTGATAAGGACATTGGTCTGCTTGGCATAAGTCAAGCTTTTAATATTTTTCACATGGTTTCCCTAAAATGAGGATTTGATAAGAGCGGTTTAATTTAGACAGCTATCTCTTTGTCTCTGTAGGTCACCACTCACCACTCTTTAACTGTGGCCATGGGTCCATTGTGAATCAGACTGAATTTATCTCAATTTAATTATCTACGCACAGACCACAGTCCTCCCTTCCCTATTTCTTTCAGTCTCTCATAGTTACTGTTGTACCAGGAAGTTTAAGTAGAGAGAGTTACAGCAGATTAAAAAAAAAAACATATTACTTCTTCTCTCAGCCTCAGTTTGTCAGGTTTGTGGCATTAAACCTTTGAAAGATCTTCATTAGCTTTGTTTGAAGCACTTCAGAACAAGTTAGCAAGATGTTCAGAATTCTTATATTAGGTCTCTTAAAATGGTCTGTAATTTGTGCCTTTTGATCAGAAACTTTGATCACAAAGTCTGTATGCATATTCCAGAGAGGAGATGATGAGACCTGGACCACATTCAAACCTGTGTCTCTTACATAAGCACCACGGCTCAACACTTAACAGCTTGACTACCTTTAAGTTTTTTGAGTGTGTTGAGTAAAGCTGCTCTTCAGATTGTGTCTCTTGGAATGAAGATTGTCCTTTATTGCTGAAGAGTGAGAAAGAGTAAGAGAAGAATTAGGAGAGTCTCAGCACTCTAGGCCTCTCTCGTGGTGATGACATGGGCGGTAGAACAACGGTGTGCTGGCATGATGCGGGCTCTCTGCCAACATCATTGGGCACAGACAGAAGGCTATTCACTAACACATGGAATTAATGTGGAGGTCTTCACAAACACATTTCAGAACTATTTAGCTAGTACAAAACATATTTAATCCCCCTATTCTACAAAAGTTTTGTTTTCTTTTTTACTGATTTATAAATCATAGTTTTTGTCTACTTTTCCAGTAAGAAAAAATCTTTAAATATAAATAGATATTAACAAGTAACAAAATCTCATACAACATTAAGAGAACACATGTAACAAATTTGTTAACCATCTGCATACTTATGCAGATATACACACACCCTGGCAGAAATAGAAACAGTATGCGTTGTCTGTATGTTAACATGCGTGCGCATATGATGAAATATGATCGCCAGCACTTGGCCTTTTCCAGACATTCTAAGTGTATTTGGCCTTGTGGTCAGAGCAGATCTGAAAACATCACAAGCAGTGCCAAAGAGGAATGTGCGTCCATGTCTGCATGTGTTTCTGCATATGTACCCTAGGTCCATGGATTTCCTCCACCCAGTCTCAAACCCCGGGATCAAATTGGCTAAGCAAGTTTCTTTGACCGTCCCCAACTCAAGCACCTGTGAGAAAACCCTACAAACTCCCAAAGGCCTTTATTTTTGCAGGTGTTAAAAGTGTCTACAGCCTTTAATTCCAGTATTGCTTATTCGTCTGAAAGCAGAAAAAGGTGTTTGATCACATGTAAATGAAGTAGCTTATGTTGTACACAACCTTATGTCCAAAAACCACAACATGATGTTCCTTTGAACATGTTTGAATATTATTTCACTCTGCACTTAAGACTTTGTCAAAGTATTTGGAGGTTGAGGAATAAGTAGATTTTCTGTCAGAGAAAAGCAAAGAGGCCCTGAGGGTAGATCAAGGAACGTTGTTTTTCAAAACGTGCTTGTTCCCAGTGGTATGATCTTACATATATACATTCATACAATAAACCAAACCTTTAATATGTGTGTGTGAGTATGTGTGTGTTAGAACGAATCAGTCACCACGGATGCAGTCTCCTCTCTCACCAACCACAAAAAACCCATACGCCCCCTTCTCTCTTTTGCTCCAAACACCATTCCAGACATTTGGGTGGTCGGCGTAAGCTAAGCTTTGTTTTTCTTGCTATTCACACATTTTACAATCCTTCAAGGGGAACTTTTCAAAGCTCCCACCACAACTTTGAGTCTGATGTTTAGTTTGCTTTGATTTGAAAATATGTATTTATTTTCCCCGCTGTTGGCTAGATGATGACAGCTGACGTGTGTTTTGCAGGACGTGTGACATTTTAATGAGTCGGCCATTTTGGGCTGAGTTCCCAGCCTGGCATCTATCCCTTTCCTTAAAGAAAAAATATACTGGTTTAGATGCATACCAAACTGATGTGCATGTAGTTTGTTGTCCATACCAAGGGAAACCCTCCTCAGCATAAGTCTTTTGCTTTCAACCACAAAAAGTGTCTCCATTATAGTTCTCTCAAGAAGCAAGAAGACATGAACCAAAATGTTATGAAAATGTTTTAGCAAAACCACAAGTGAACCTGAAAAATCCATATAATCTGTCTCCAAAATGTCCACATACAATCTCTCTTCCAAACCCTAGTGAGCTGCCTACCTAGAAAGCATCATGGTCTCACTCCCAATGTAAGTTCTTCCAAAAAGCCAACAACATTATGTACCTCCAACTTGTTTTGGCTAAATACTTAAGCCCAAACTATACTTTTTTTTCATATTTTATGTTTTGTATATTTACAAGTGTCAAATTATTGTTGTTAGCTTAGCAACATGCTAACATCAAACTCTATTAGAATTAATTGAGAGTTATTTGTGTGATGTTGCTTATGTAGATTGTTCCAAAAAAATTATAAAATATCAACTATAAGTATTTGTGCTGCCTTAAAAATTTAAATCCAAGTTGTAACAAGTACACCTTCACATTTCATGTTGACTAAACTGAAAATTTAAGGCAGCACGAACACTTGCTTTTTTTTTAAGTTTAAACAACTTTATTTTATTTTTTTTACAGTGCAGGTTTCATGATTGATAGGATGTAAATGCAAATGTAGGAAGCAAGACTGCTCACTAGGTTTGGAAAAAGACTTTAACAAATCACACTGATCCCGAATTTCCAAAGTTCTCACTGAAAAGCACCCATCACCCTTGTTCTTGTTAAAACCCAACATTACCCTTTATAATTTGAATCCCTCAATAAAACTAGCCTATAAAACCAAAGAAACATGGAATGCTAGACTTTGATTGGTTTGGTGTTCATTGTAAGGTCTTATCTGTAATGAATTAGTTCTCTGAAGCTCTACATACAGTATTGTTTGCGTTAAAGCTTTGCTTAATGGCGTTATGCTGCATTGTCTTTAGCTGTTAAGCTACTTTGCACTGACAATAGCACTGAACCCGAGCAAAGGGGAAGGGAATCTTCTCTTGCTATTGTGCTGCTTCGCAAATTACTTAATTAGCAAACACGCAAACTGTCACTTCAAGACAATGTGTATTAGATACACAGTACATTATGTGTGCTTTGTGAGGTTTTGTGTACACGGCTCTTGTAGTAGCAGCACTTTAAGCTAATGCTTTGTTTAGAAGATTAGATAAAGGCTAGAAGAACTTCCTAGTTTGCCTGTTGGTGTCGATTTTAGTTTACAGTTCATTTCATCAGTTCTTCAGTCGTCCTGTTCCTAATGCTATTTTGCTTAGTTTTAAGGCTTTTTGCACTTATTTTCATGCTTTTTACACTGCAATCAGTATATATATTTTTTTTACAATAAAAACATCTAAAAAAAATCCTTTAAACAAGATCAGTTTACTTGAGATGCAATATTTAGTTTCATAGAATATATCTTGAATTGTTTATTTTTCCAACTCCACTGGCATTTTTTTTTCAAGCATTTATAAATCAGAAGTATGCTTAAAAAAAAAAATGAATACTGATTTTGCAGTGTATTTTTCACTATATTTTATGCTTCATGAGCACAAGTCATGTGAAACATCCCTGCCCTCTCAGGTAAGTGTGTATCATGACATGCCCTATGGGGTCTGTGTGTGTTTTTTGCGTAGTCATGCTGCCTTCGATGGTGTTGCATAAATCGACAGTGCAGCCGTACCAGCGAGGTTTCTACTGCGCGGACGACAGTATCCGCTACGCCTATAAAAGAAGCACTGTGCCTTCTTCTGTGCTGACAGCCGTGGGCCTCCTCCTGCCCGTTGCCAGCGTAAGTGCCCCACAGAGGGGCCTCAGACAGGGGACATGGGGCCAGGCAAGTGGGGTGACTGCATGGGAAATCAAGTCTTTTGAGAGAGTCATAATATTTTATAGCTGTTATGTAGCAGAAACTGCTAGTGCATTGTACCAATCATAGGCAGACATCAACTATATTTAGTCGAGCACTCTCTCAGAAACCGAGCTACCATGTCAGACCCCCCTCCCCTGCCTGGTTTTTCCCATAATCCTCGGTTGCCGTGTGCTGTGCTATGCTGTGCTGTGCCGCTACCTGCGTGTGTCTTTCTGTGACTGACCTGAAATCTCTTTCTCTCTCTCCCCTCTTCTCTCTCTCTCTCTCTCTCTCTCTCTCTGTGTGTGTGTGTGTGTTTCGCTGTAGCTACCCTGCCTTTCCTGATAATTGAAACTAGCACAATCAAGCCGTATCATCGCGGGTTTTACTGCAGTGACCAGTCCATCCAGTACCCGTATAAAAACGGGGACACCATAAGTGATGCCGTGCTCTGTGCCGCTGGCATTCTAATTGTCATCCTCTCTGTAAGTTATTCTCTTATATATATTCATATAAATCTACCACTGATTCATATAAACTTCCCATCTACATCCCTCATCCCCTATTAGATCAGTAGAATAACTGTAGAAATAAATAACTTTATAGCAAAGAATCCTACCCATAATCCTCTTTAAATCCATTAACCAGTCCACCCCATCCCATCTTTTCATTTAAAATATTTGAATAACTCAACATCAAGGGATTTATCATGGTCAGGGCTATCTCTATCTCTCTTTCTGTCTCAGTCTCGTTCTCTTTTTTTCTGTTCTGTCTTCTTTTGTCTGCATGTTTTGTGATGTTTTTTCTTAAAAACAGCAATGCAAAGTTACTGTTAAAAACTAAAGCTAAATAAAATGAAAAACTAGTTAAAAAGACTCACAAAAATGTAGAGTGTAGATCCATCTGGATAAGAGAATAAACTGCCCTCTTGCTGCTGAGGTGTTGAATTAGTAGACATTCACAGACTTTGTGACAGCTGGCGAAGGGTTAACCTCTCACAAATTAACCTAATCACCTGCAGGACACATGTAGGACGAAAAACAAGAAAGAAAGCAATGTCAAACCAGTGAAACTTCAAAACACTGTCTCAAAACAAAAATTCAACATCCCAGACAAGCCCCTTGTGGAATAAAGTAGTGAAGATGAGTGAAGTGGTCTTAAAGTACAAGCCCCTGAACACTGGCATACAACCAAACCGTGACTCCATGGAGATCCTATTTTGAGTCATGCGTGCCTTACTGTCTGGAGTAGCCATGTTCCCATGCTCAGCAATTCTCATGATTAAAACAAGGGCTGTGTGTATATATATATATATATATATGTGTGTGTGTGTGTGTGTGTGTGTGTGTGTGTGTGTGTGTGTGTGTGTGTGTGTGTGTGTGTGTGTGTGTGTGTGTCGGCACCCCTCACACAGCTGTAGTTAATTAGCAGTGTCTCCAGTCCTAGTTTGGTTAGGCCTCAGGGAAGGCAGCCCCTCACTACCAACACAACAGCGTTCCACTTGAGTTTAAAGAGGGAAAAAGAGAGAGAGAGAGATAGTAAATATCTCATTAAGGCATGGTTTGTGTACTTCATAGCCCATGCCTCTCTTCTCTAATTTATGTCCTATTGGTTTCAAATGGTGCAGACCTCTGTTTTAAAATCCCATGCTCTAACTGCTCATATGAAAGCCTTAACCGTTACAAACATAATATGTTCCATATCATTAAAATATCACCAGCAATAGGCAGGCCATGCTCAGTCATAACTCATGTTACTCGTTCCCTCATTTCTTTCGCTCAATTCTTATTGCTTTTTTGATTAGTGTGCTTTCCTAACTGCAAACTAATTTTGCATGTACATCTAACCTCACCCTGCATGTCCATGACCTGACCAATGAAATCTTGTGATATTATACAGTAACATTTTAATGTTTGTGGTGACTTCACAAATTTACCCTAATTTTATGATGTCATTTTAGCTCTGTTCCAAAACCTAGTGAACTGCCTTTCTTTCTAGTGTCTATATAGGTATCCTAACCATCATGGAACCTGATAAGTGAACGATTTGGAACGCTATACATAGGCAACAACTCCAAGCATCACACAAATTGGATCAACTCAGTTAATTTCAATAAAGTTTATTGTTAGCATGTTGCTAATCTAAGTGTTGATGATCTAATAAGCATAAAAATACATAAACACACATGTGTAAAATCTGTCTTTTTTACATTGCACTGAAAAATTTGATTGATAGTTTTGAGTATTGATAAAATATATTTATAATCAACATCTCTGCTCATCTACCATCTTGGATTGCGCAAAGATCAGTGGAAAAAAAAAATTCTCCGTTATTGGATTGGCTTTTTCGCAAAAGATATACGTATATGATGCTCTCTTGAAATTTCATTAGGTTTTGGAACAGAACCTGTATGTAGTAGTAATCTCAGCTGTCACTAATCTTTTGTTTTTGAAAATGAACCGTTCTCTAGATCGTGATTGGCGAATCCTACAGGATCCATTACCTGAACCAGGGCTCCAAATCTTTTGTGGGAAACCCATATGTCTCCGCCCTTTACAGACAAGTGGGTGTGTTCATCTTCGGCTGCGCCGTCAGCCAATCATTCACAGACATCGCCAAGGTCTCGGTTGGGCGGATGAGGCCGCACTTCCTAGATGTTTGTCAGCTTAACTACTCTACCATCAACTGCTCTGTGGGATATATTACTCAGTACAATTGCACTGGAGATCCCAGCAAAGTACAAGAGGCCAGGTGAGATATTTAGCACTCACATGCACATGGGTTCCCTTGCTTTGGTTGAAAAATTCAGCTGAAGGAAGAAATGTCATATATTGTAGATAAGAGCTGCACGATGTATCACTTGTACATAACGCGATGTGCATATCTGAATGATTTTAATAGGCTACTTCATATTGCAGATAGCAGAGAATAGACAGGGCACGCGAATGTTACTTACATGTGACTTGCTTGATGTTAAAAAGAGTTATTACTGTCTGTTCAGTTCAATTCAGTTCTCTGTCTCGGCTAATTGCACTTGAATGGTCAAATACATACATAGTTGCGTCCCGTCTTGGCGAGTATTCATGTAAACACAGTCGGTTATGTCTCAAGTCAACATAAACATTTGGTGAGCATTAGAGAATTTTGTTTATGTATTTATTTGCAAAATCTTCTCAATGGTGGAAACTTCCCAAGTAAATAAATGTGATGTATTTATTTTAAAATTAAAATGAACATTTTGATTAAATGCTCATTCATTTCTTTACAGGAAATCCTTCTTTTCTGGACATGCTTCATTTTCATTGTACACCATGCTGTACCTGGCTGTAAGTACATGCACTGACATAGTTTTTTTTTATTTACTAAAGAGCCGTTCATTCATGACTGTTATGTCTAGTATGAGAAGGGGACCCTCTATCGCCCCTCACCCTCCTCTGAGGGTGCCTCTGAGGGTCACTGTTATTTTCCTTGTTCATCCCCCGGATGGACACACTCCACCTGTTTTTATTTGTGCAGCTGTATAGACTTCCTTTCTCTCTGAAGTTTTCCTTCATTTCTCTCTCATTCCTTATGCTTTATTTTTGTTCTCTTTTTGAATGGGTCACACTCTTCTTCTTCTTTTAATACTAATTATGCAGAATCCCCAATGTAGCTTTACGTACACACAAAGCCAGATATCGCTCAGCCTCCCCGGAGTCTCTCACTGTATGTAAAGCCTCTTTCAAAGGCTTCAAACTTTCTCCCTTTCACATGCAATGCCCTACACTCCTCCCTATTATCTCCTCCTTTCTTCCTGCATCTAAATCATCAGCATCTCCATGGGCCCCTCCACCTTTCACTCTTTCAGATGGAAGGAGGTGGAGCCGCTCTGCTAATGGTGGTGGCCAGATGTTCACACTCAGTGTTTTGAGAGATTATTTGAGAAAAGGCAAAGATGGAATTAGGAGAGTGATTGAGAATATGTGTGTGTGAGGCCACAAGCCTGTTGAAACTCATGCAGGGTTCGTTCTAATGCTCTCAAAACAGCCATTAAATTAATGTGTGATTTTGACAGCTGGGCCTGGCGCCCGAAACACTGACCTGAACACTTCCTATACAAGAGGAAACCGTACGTTAAGAACCAGACCCCAGGCAGGTACTGTTGAGTGTTTTGTGACTAAAACAATCAGTTTTTACATTTAAACCTGCTGTATTTTAAACTATCACGATTAGCCGCAAGGTAGGAGAGATGTCAGTCAGTGTTACACATCATTAGTCATGGCGAAAAGCAAGCATCCTAAAAAGCTGAATTTCCAGCTTCAAAACCGATTTCAACATGTCTCACTGCTTGTACAGCATGTAGTCACTTGGTAATTTTAGGTCTGAATTATCATCTTGATTTTAAACCCTGGATTTGTCTCTGAGGGGCAAATTGTTCCGATGTTATAAAAAACCTTGGCTAGATTTCTCACAGCCAAAGCCAAAGTTTATTCAGACTCCATTATAAAATGTGAATAGACTATTATGGTAAGATACAGGGTGACTCTTTAAGATTGTTGTACCATCTGTTCTTGGCCTTCAGAGTTAAAAACAAGAGAATAATGATCAGATATAAAAGAACAAAGCATGATAAGCAGAATTACAAAGCTGAAATAAACTGAAGAACAAGAGAAACAAGTAAAGGAAAGTTTTCTCTGAGTAGGCATATCGAGCGATACCGTCTTATTGACTGGATCGTTCCCTTTCCTGGCCTCGCTCCCTGTAATTATCTCAGTCTAGCTGTCATGCTTCATGGGTCAGACGTTGAAATCATAATGAGAGCTCACACCAGTCTTGTGATCCCCTTTTATTTGCACACACGTAACCCAGGTCATAGCTAGACCGTCTTTGTTCTCACCAAATTGGCGAATGAGTCACAGTACCTCAAGACAGAACCCACACCTGTTCCGTCAATGACAACTTCTCACTTTTTCCGATGTTTCGATGAACATACCACCATACACACCATAATCGTTACATAATAACTAAGATAAATTTGCATTATATCTGTAATATATTTTCCCCTGTAGTTTTAAGGTTTGCATTTTTTAAGGCAAGTTGAAAACTTCTACCAAGCTGTAAAACGTTCACCAGTGCAGTAGATATATGTCAGTTTATTATTAAAGCAATATACAAATTAAAACCATGATTGATTTCTCATAATCATTGTTAAATCAAAGTAATGAAATTTTCTATTAAACTAACTGTAGTATTATTATTATTATTTTTATGAAGCAGCAGCCAAAACTTAAGAAACCACAACTGCCATTGTCAAAATTATATATAAGTATATAAAAAAAAAGAAATTACATGAAACAGATTTTTTTGGTAATGTATTGATTAAAAAAAATTAAAAATAAAAAATCTAACTTAAAGGTACAGCGGAGGATCTTTCCGAATTTTAGATAAGACCCGCCCTCTCCACTTTTTAAAAAGTTTGATTGATTCACCAGAATGTTGACAATTAGGAGGACCAATAGTATAGGCTATCCACCCGGAAGTAAAAAATCCTCCGCTATACCTTTAAGTTATATAACATTCAAAGATTTTTTATTTTTTTAAGTAATTAATACTTTTGTTTAGGAAGAATGCATTAAATTGATCAAAAGTGACAGTAATTTATAATAATGTTGCAAAAGATTTCTATTTCAAATAAATGCTGTTCTTTTAAACTATATATTTATCTAAAAACACTAAAAAATAGCACAAAAAATATTAAGCAGCATGTTTTCAACGCCAACTACTGGGGGATCAGGGTAGCGCAGGACACATTACACAGACTTTTCCTGTATCTTCTTGCAGAGAATAATAATAATAATTTGTTACATTTATATAGCGCTTTTCTGGGTACTCAAAGCGCTTTACATGGAAGGGAGAGTATCCTCAACCACTACAAATGTGTAGGATCCACCTGGAGAAGCCAGTGAGTGAGATTAAGGTCCTAAACTTTAAACTGAACGAGTGGAGCTCACATGGTTATGCAGTTGAATGGTGTATTCAGGGGTCTTGTGCACCACAATATCCATGCAGCTCAATACCAGAGTGGCTGGTCAACCTCATATGCTCATTGAGTTGGATCAGCATATCAGTTTGTTCTGGAGAGCAAGTGTATGTGGGTGTTTTTTTTTTTGTTTTTTTTTTATTTGTGGGCAGCAAACTGGTTATTTCCTAGCCTCTCAGTATAACCTTCACACTCATACTTCATGAGTTCTGGTTTGGCTGTGGTGTCACTGCACTTCTCAGAACACATGGTGACACAAGAAGCTTAAGTTTGCCATGGAGACCAATAGAAGAGGTGGTGAATGATAAAAGATCACAGGAAGAGTTGAAACGGGCACAAACCCATTTTGACAAGCAAATAATCTACCTGTTGTTTTTCAAAGGCTTATTTCTCTGTACGTCGTGGTCATTACCATGTGGTGAAGCTGTGTTGGCTTCGCTGTAATATTTTTGGACCTGAGATCAGGATAGAGAAGGTTTCAGTGGTGAAGTTTGACTCTTTTCTACCAGAACTGTGCAAATACACTTCAGAATGACCTCTAAAACCATGCACAGCAGCATGAAAAAGAGCTGCCTTTCCTATCAAAATATTGCAAAATAAGTGTAGTTTTATTCACACTCAACTTTTTTGTTAAGTTAACATGATTTATTATACCACATCTTGGTACCTCATGCTTTTTCTGTTTCCCATCCCAAGTTGGACTGAACATGCAATTTTGTGGCTGCTTGTATGACCTGAAGAAGTCAATAGGTGGGCTTAAAGGAACAACCTGTATGACTTTTCCATGCAATTACAATGAACTGAAATCCAAGTCTTCTGAAAATGATCGCTTTATATAATGAACAAATTAACTTTAGGCTTTTATTCGCATATAAACATTGATCAATGCACATATAGAGAGCGCATAGAATATGGTAAACAGAAGCTCAACTTGCTGAAGTATAACCGATAAGGTTTGTTCTAGCATTATATGCATCATATATAGCTATCACCTCTGAAGACTTGTTTTTGGATTTTTTTTTACTTTTTAATAGAATGAATAGCACAGTCTTCAGAATTTCTCCTTATCCTTTTTTGAACAACATGAATGTAAGTAAAATTACAGACTTTTTGAGAACTAATCCTTTAATAGCCCAGCAGGATCTTTTCTATTGTCCCATTTGATGCCTCTGTATCAGATTTGATGATAAGACCCAGATTGCCTTCAGGGAAGGGACTGAATGGAGACTGTCAGCAGGACAGATCATCTTATCTGCAAAAGGCTGTGTTACTACTCATGTGGGCACAGTGCGTGTGTATGTGTTTGTGTTTTGGATGTCGCTGAGGAATCTAAGACCACACCGTCTGCCTCTCCTGCTGCCACCACCTCACAAAGCACTGAGATGAGATAGCCATATACACAGCATCGTCTCTGATCGCAACGTCTGTGGCACGTTTGGCTTATCTGAGCTCTGATAGCAAGACGCTAAGAGGCAGATTTGATGGGCTGTATCTGAGCCCTGATGGTCCTCAGGCTTTGCTGCTCTTATCAGCTCTTGGATGCCTACGTGTGGAGAGGGACCCCTCTCTTGCCCTGAGGAATAGAGCCACTTTAAGAGTTTGGAGAAGTCACAGAGCTCATCTCTACATCTCCATACTCAGACATGCTGGCTTACAGCTTTAGAGATCAGCGTCAGCTGGACTCCCTGTGTGTCGAACGTCACCCCTCCATGACCTCTTACAGCCCAACATATACCAGGACTCTCTCTTTGCTCTTTTAGTGTAGAAAATATTTATATTAGGGATGTCGCAATGTTTTTGTGTGTTTGTGTGTATACAAATATATAACCGTGAATTCTTTTCTGAAACTGAATTCTTTTACACCACTCATTTGTGTGTAAATGAGCATATGGTGGATGTCATCCAGAGGCCCTAGTTGCCTTGTTTGTGTTGTGGCCACTTTTAAAGTGAAACGACAATAACATTCCGTGCTTTGTGCTGCATTGTGCAACAATTGCTGTTGGAGCGAAGGAGAGCATGAGAATGTCATTGTTGGCTCTAAGGCACTCAATTTTTTAATTTGGAGAGCCAAACTGCTATTTTATCTATGTATAGCTTTTATTTGTTAGGTTCATTTAGATGAAAACCCTTGAAGATGATCGAAAACCCTGGAAGCCTTCAGAAATAAATCGAACAATAAACATACAATTATGTTCTCAATTTGTCATCCGTGATGTGTAATGAAACGTCTTAAATCTTAAGGCAAAGAACATTTGATAAAAAGGGAAGGAAAAAAAAACAGGGATTACTCATGCAGATGGAAGTTCTTCATTTTAACAATCCTAATTTATTGATTCACTTTTGTAATTTTGTTTGCAGTCATGTGAGTGAATCTCTGACAGACATAGGCAGACAGACCTCTGTCTCCATAAGCCACAGATCTGCGGTTGAAGAACATTCCATTGCATTTATATGGCCTGATCAAAGACTTTATTGACACGTTTGTTTGTAAGTTCTCTGCAGGAACTTTTTTAGGGATAGGAATGCCAAGTGAATGAAAGTCTGTGGTTGAAATAGCTACAGCTACTTGGTTAGAAATTCCCTCATTGCTGCCAACATTGAGGCCAAGCTGGACCAAAATGAACATGAGTATGAATTTATTTATTTGTGTTTGGCCTAAGATGAACTTTAGCCATATAATCAAGCAAGTATCTCCATTTCATCTGTTACATCTAGCTCTTCTATTTAACCACCTTTAAACCCAACAGCTCATAAACAGTAGCGTGAGAGAAAGAAATGATTGCTGAATCAGGCAAAATGGCTGAAAGTTTTGTTTCAACATATTTCTGAAGACTTCCTGCTTTGGGCCACAATGTAAATTGAAATGAGACAGCAGGCCATATGTGGATTCCAGTCGATTTGAGGCACAAACGCACAGCCACACATAAACACACAGATGGTTATCGCTCTACCATCCTTCCGTTCTGAGGGATGTTTTTACGAGATAAGATTAATTTAAAATGATTGAAGAGGCCTCTATTTATCCAGTCTTACTGCCTCTGAGGTGGGTTGAACATATTTGGTGCTTGTAATCACTGGCTTTGTTAAATACACCGGACATCCAAACGACGTCACCTTTGGTGTCTGTGAATAACTCCAATCATTAATCAAAAGTTAATTTGCGAAGATTCGATGAGCTGCTTGTTTAGGCACACCCACATCGTCTGAGAACTTCATTCAGTAAGGAAACTCCAACTCCCTAACATCCTCAGGGAGGGATTCCTTCCTTTGTAGGAACACAATGCCTTCGGAGTGAGGAGAGAGCTGTTCAGGAAAGCAGACATGACCTTGTACACACCTTCGCTTGGAAGCTCAAAGCTCAAGATGGCTATTGTTTGTTTTGTCTAACAGATCGTAATGGGCCTGTGTGTTTATCTGTTAATGTCTGTGAGTAAGGGTGTTTTCAGAGATTTCTGTTGTCTGCTGTGGTTCCGAACATAATGGAAGTTTTCCTTCTCGTGTGGTGATTGATGATTAAAGGAGGGTGATGAGTACAGGGTCCTTGACTTGACCCAGTTTGAAGGGTTTCAGGACTGATGGGCCGCCGGAGCGTCTTCAACAGTTTGTCCTCCTGACCCCCATCCTCCCCTTGTCTTTATAACCCTCAGTTAATTTGTTTTCTTACCCTAAAAAGCCTTCCTGTTCCCAGAAAGCAAACTCTATAAGGGGTCCTTGGATTTAGGTGACTAGAGAAAGAGAGACCACATCCCTAGTTTGTGGGGGTTACATTTTTCTTTTTCTCATTCTCTGCTCAACCCCTCAATTACTCTATTTCTCTTCACCTGCCTTTGGTTTTCTCTCATTTCTCTACCTTTTTTATATGTCTCAGCTGTTTTGTAATATAAACACAAGTTCTACAAATGTTACCATTGTTTAAATTGCTTTCCATCTCTTTTTCTTTAGTTCTACCTGCAGTCTCGGTTCACGTGGCGAGGAGCCCGTCTCCTAAGGCCCCTCCTCCAGTTCACCTTGCTAATGATGGCCTTCTACACCGGCTTATCACGTGTCTCTGATCACAAGCACCACCCCACTGATGTCTTGGCTGGCTTTGTCCAGGGAGCCCTGGTGGCCTACTGCATAGTGAGTACATATTTGTATTTCATTCATTAGATATGTTTCAGGTTTCCAAAAAAGGTTTAGTATATTTTTAGGAGACCAGAGTCTGTTGTGGAGTCAATCTTGAATTTGTCTTTTTTGGTCGGAAAGTATACCAATCTGGAAATGTCCTACTTTATGACATTTGATAACCACTGGCCTTGATCTTCTTGTCTTCACATCATCTGGATTGTTTAATCAAATTGGTGAACAAGCAATTTTACACCGTGTTAACACCAGAAGAACTAATTAAACTTTCCTTTCGTAAATGTGCTGGCAATTATCAGCCTGACGAGTTTGACATTATAGCATTTTTTCCTTGTTTTTATCTGTCACTTTGAAACTTGAAAATATTTTTCTTTTACTGTAAATGTAGTTTGTGAGAGTCCATTATTATGTCAAACTCAACTAGAGGCAGATTTATCTGATTAAGAACCATTAAGAACAGTCTTTATCTGGTGTCATCTGGTAGTGAAGACAGAAGACCATCCAGAGTTTGAGGTCAGAAGAGGATCTGGAATATCTAGAACTAGACCACAACATTCTCCAGACCCCACCCTCTCTCTTTTTCACCCCTATCCACAAAACTACTCATCCATCACAGTGAAGCATAAACTTTTTCTTACTAATGCAGAGCATATTGTCTCAATTGCACCATTACCAGCTCCCAAATGAAAGGGGAGTGGGGGGTGGTGGAGTTTGTGGAAAAAGGAATTTTACACTTCATAATTGTGGCACGTCACACTCGTCAGTGCCAACTTTCCCTCCAGTAAGCAAAGCTTCATGTTGCTGGATTTACTGGATTGTGTTTGGGAAAATTGAGTCTGCTGAACTGACTGTTCTCAATAGGAGAAATGACAAGTTTATTCGTTATTTTGAGAAACAGGATGTTTTCTGTATCGTAAAGGGGGTGGCGGAAATATTTGAGGCCCACAAGTTTGGGTGGGGGTAGGGGGTTGTTGGGTTGGCAAGAGACAGGACCTCTTCCCCCAGATATCACCCCATCTTAATTATTACAACAACTGAGGGAAAAATATCTAAATTGTTAGTGTTAAATATTAAGTTGTGTTTCTCATACATCAAAATACAATTTCCAGAATGTCCTAGGAGTGTCTTTCTTCAGTTTAATTGGTTGTGACAGAGCACAGTTTTTATGGTACACAGATGTTGGCCAAACATCTTTCTACTGGTACATGAACCTCCAAAACATTTAATCGTAAGTCCTTGAATTTGCTGAACCTGTGTGGTTCACTTTTCAGTTGGCTCTAGTCTTTATTTATTGGCATTTCAATTTTTCCAAGAGTAGTTTTAGGTATTTGCCAAGCCTTTAATAACCTCATTAAGAAGAACATTTTTAGTGAAACAGTCTTGTTTGCTTGAATTAACTATCAGCTTCTGATGGACATCTTTGTGCTCATCAGGTTCAAGGTGTAGGATACAGTCTTTGAAACCTGGAGAAATTTCTTCCCAGTGTGGAAAAACTAAACAATAGCAGATAAGTTCAAATAGAAGAGAACAGAAATTAGATCCTTTTCACTACAGATCAAGGCGCCTATGTACTTGTTTTTAATGAGCCTACATTTGGAATCTGTTCTGCTCCCCATCTGTGAACGCTTTAGAGGCCCAATTAGATTATCTCTAATAACCAAAGCTCAGATGGAGCCTATAGAGGTAAAGTAAGGTACATGTCTTTAGAAGAAAAACGGACACATGGTAACATGCCAAAGTTATGTCCCAATACTTTACGGATTGGTTTTTCACCGTGAGCTGCAGTGTACCTTATTCAAACTTCTCAGCTAGTAGTCTCCGACAGTTCATGGTTGGGAGGTAAAACATTTATTTTAAGCTTGACTATAGGTGCTGATTACTGCTTAAGGGGGTTGTGTTTAAAGACGTTTAAAGGTTGTAAGTGCTCTGGGTTGGTATCCAACTGGCTGGCTTCAAAGAAAAGGTGGAAAGTTACAGGTCTTGCTGAGTTATGGCCTTATTGCAAAAACTGATTACAGACTTTTACCGCATGTTGCATACTAAAGAGGATCAGGTCGCAAGGTGCTGTTAGACCGTGATGCCCACAGATAACTGATCTCAAAACAGCAATTAATGTCAGTCTGCCTTCAAGCAGCACAATGCTAACTAGGCCATCAGTTTCGTTTAATCTTCAAAAATTCCAATTCGTTATACTCAGGCCTGGTTTGTATCAGAGATTTTGGCAAGATTCACCGTTACGATCGCTGAAGTCAAGCAGCTTGGCATATGTTTAGCTGTGATACTTAACTAAAAGAACCCTTGAGATTCAGACTTCAGAAACCACTTTTTCCTTCTTTGTCTTTTGGACTGTTGACTGCGGCCACATCCTCCAGGTCTTCCTGTTGGAGAGTGGCGTGAGCTGTTTGTTCATGTCATCAAACACGGCCCACTTTCTAAGCTGCTGACATGGATGGAGAGAGTGTGAGAGGTTGGCTGCTTGTAAGGCTCGGTTGCAGAGGTGTTTCCTGCAGGACTAGACAAGGGTGGAAACAGCTGGAGGCCAGCGCTCAAACAGCCTTTTCCTCTTTCCACTCTCTCTACATATCCACAGCACCCTTTGAGTTTCCTCACCACAACAGATCCTGGTCAATGGTATCCCACCATTCCTCAAGAGCACAGAGGGTCATGTTCAATATTCTGGACTCCAATTCCTCCTACAATAATAGTCCATAGCTAAGTTCTTCTGGACTGGCTTTGGTGGCAAGATGGTTGTCCTGATATCCTATCACTCTCTCCCATATGTCAGGCCTGAGCTTCACTCTTCTTTATTTTTTTCTCCATTGGCCGCCACAACACTCTTGTAGCCATGGTAACGGAGACCATCTCAAACCGAAAATAGTGTGGTTGTGTGTAAGAAGAATGGAAATTTTAACAGTGTTATTAAACCTTACTAATGTTACGCAGGAGAGCGAGCAGCCAAAACACAACTTGGTCTCCACAATTATTATGCAGATGTGGCTCAGTGCCTGAAGCTACAATTTAAGACACATGCATAACATAAGCAACACACGCTCACACATAATCATGTGCTGTGTTTGGCACTTTTAGGATCAGGCACACCCAAACCAATGGAGGACCACACATAAGTGTACACACCCATGACATCTATGAACCTGTTCACAGTTAAGTTGAATCCCATAAAGCCATGAGTGAAAAGCGACAGAAGTTCAGTGAGGTTCATTTGAGACTAGATTGGATTGGTGGTTGGTGAGCCCTGGGATCCAAAGTGTATACATTGTTGATGTTTTGACTCTCTGGCAAATGTTGGATGGTGACAAATTGTTTGCTGTCATTTCCTGTCTGATTAAGTGAATGTCTGTGAGAGTGCCGGGGTGGAGCAGTTAGCTTGCCATGTAGATGATGTCAAACCACTTTAATAAAATATAATACAGAGACGGAGACTAAAATAGTACATTAGGCAACTTGACGCCCTAGTGGTTTCACATGTTACACTTTTTAAAGAGAAAGTGTCACAGAAAACACCATTTTGATACACCTGGGCGGCAAGCACAGCAGATTCCACCATAGCCGTTGCCTGTTGCATAGCGTGTACGTGAATGTGGGGGAGGCATCAAGAAGGGGTCGTGTTTGTTTTGTTTATTTCATCTATCAACAGTGTTTACCAGAAATTGATTACATCACCTCAAAGGTGAATTTTAATTCTTCCTTTAGATGCAGTTAGTGTTACCGCAATAAGGTCAACGCACAGCCACAGGCTTAGACAAACAAGAAAAACCGCTTCCTGGTGCTGACTGAGCATTTGAGCACAATGGAGTGAGTTTGCTGTGGAAGAACACTTTCAGACAGAGGGCTATAACACAGGAAGCACTCACCCCGTGATACAGGTTCATTTGCTGCCTGTGATTATTGTGAGAGATGACTTGATGTCATGTTGGACAGTACCGCTGAATGCCAGATTGCAGCTGATGGCACATAATTACATACAATCTAATACAATCTAAAACCAAATTGTATTAGTCTTACTCGCATACAGTGACTGCAAAAAGTATTTGACACTTTGTGAAAAAAAAAAAAAATCCTGTAACAAATTGGCATAAAAAATGCAGCTATGGTTTCCAGAAATTCAATGTAAAAGTATACAGTGACATTTTTCAGGTATTAAAGGATTGCATATTCATACCTGAATATTTTACAACTTGAACATTTTACTTAAAAATGTACTGATAACCAACATAATAATACAACAGATGGTAAAATAGGTGTTCATCGTAAGTGTCCTGCCCGTAAATCGTGGCCAATACTCATATATAGACGGTTCAGAGTCATGCACACAAAGACTAATGAACAACAACAAAAAACATAAATGAGTAGAAAAAAAGTATTTATATAGAAAATGTGATGCCACGCTGGGAATGCCCTTTTATTATTCATAGTTTTTACTTACAAAACCATACATTTGTAAAATGGCATATAACGTGAAAGTTTTGCATTTTCAGTTTTTCCTGTAAAAATTACTATTTTGTGCATTCGTTTTGCTTATGCACTTGCCATTTAAAAGCCCATATCAGACATGCTTCCTCTTATATTGAAATCCTCCATAATTGCAAACAAGCAGAGGTTCTAGATCCAGTTTCCTGATGTCATTCCAGTGCAATGTAAAGGTCACTATGGAAATGTCATGATCTTTCTGGCATGCTTTTACTCATATGGGCAGAAGACCCTCACAGGAGGCCCTATAGGATTAACTCATCCACTGTAACCTTTGGATAAAGCGCTCTTTGTATGCGAGCATGGAGTCTTTCACTGAGAGGATATCTAAGAAACAGCTGCTGGAAAGATGATTCCAGAATTCTGATGGCCTCTGTAAGGCTTTCTGTTCACTTTCTATCTCTTTCCACGCACACACTTACAAACCTGTTGATAGTCACAGTTTGCTTACTCAGGCCTGTCACTCACATAACCAAATAGGAAATCCCTTCTTTTTTTTTTTCTTCTTTTTTTTTTTACTCTGTGTGCAAGTCTATGTGTGCTTTTTCTTACCCCTTGGCATCGTCCAAGGGCAGTGCATCGCTGCGGCTGACAGCAACACCTGAAGCGTGTCAGGACAATTTAGCTGACCTCTTTTCCTGTCACACACTGGCCCCATACTCTTCACACACTCATAAAGAGGGCGCGTGTTTACGCATTGGCAGGCTTTCTGGAATCGGTGATTCCACGTTGCTGTGGTCCAGCTCAGCTGTTCTGCATGCTTCAGTAACATTCATGGTGTGTAGACGGCTAAATATCCCGTAGGCCTCTCCTATGCCTGCATTACTGTGAAAGCATCCCGTCTTTGGCATGGAAGGCCTGTGGCTCAGACTTGTATATTTTCAGCTCTTTGTAAATCCATTGGATGCAAGCCTAGTCTAATGCCAAGGGCACACTTCCTTTCTTCCCCTCCCCGGTTTCCTGTTTTGTCAGTGATGTCATTAGAACCCAAAGAGAGGGTTGTCGGGCATCTCTCTTTGACAACAAAGTTCTTCCCACGCCAAGTGAGACCATTAATACTGACCTCACTCCCCACTCCCTCACAGTCGAAGACTGAAACAAAAGAACTTTCCTCTTTATCTTTACTACTGACTCAAGGCGTTGGCCGCTCTTATCAGTGTGTGACTCATATCCATATGTCACGGGCGATGAAATGCCAGCTTTTATGTCATCTGACATTTCAAAGGCCATATTGCTCATTTGTGGCCAGTAGAACATGCAACAATGCTTCCAAAATATGTGTCTGAATAGGGGTAACTGAGATGTTTAATAATATGCTGGTTATTTAGCTCCTCTACTCCTTCTATTGCAAAGTCATCCCTTCCATCCCAAAAAAACAAACACTGTTTTCATGAACTGCTCCCTACATAATACGATAGTCCAAGTAACTAATATAGATCAAATGTAACAAAATGAAGGGGTTATAGCGATCACTAAAGGGGGAACCAAAGGAAAAAAAAAACATATATTAGGAGTATGCAGATCCCCAGTATATCCACTGATAGACGCCTGCTTTCAAACGCTCCCCTGTGTCTCTGTGTAAGCACTCGGCGAAGTTTTTGAAGCGTTGATCATTATAGCCAATCACAGACACAGGTGTTGAGCGCATGAACACAATGGCCAATCAGAGGTCTTTAAGAATCCATTCAACAACACTCAAAATGCCAGAGGGAAATGTTGGTTTTGTCATATTTTTAACACTAACACTGTCACTATCACTGACAACCATTTTTTGGGTGTATTACAATCACACTCTGTGGATAATGTGATTTGATTTGCATCCTTAGTTTTCTGGGAAGACTTTGGTTCTCAAATAAATGATCTAATTATCTTTTTCTTTCTCTTCTTCTAGGCCTTTTATGTATCAGACCTCTTCAAACCCAAAGCCAAGGCTGCCACTCCACCTCCCTCGCCAATCAAGAAAGAGCTCCTCCCCTCCTCTGACATCATAGAGAGGAACAACCATCACAACATGGTGTAGGAGGGAGGGAACGGGAGGATCCGTCTGTAATCTCCCCATCCCTCACCCCCTCCCCCCACCCCTGAAGAAACCAGAACAGCCACCTGTGACAGAGGAGCTATGGCCTAGCTGACACCTCCTCTCTCTCATCTGACAGTAGAATGTAGGGACAGGACAGAGACAATCCTATTGACTCTTATTATGACTTTATAATGACCTCACTATCCTAGAGCCCAATCCGGAAGGCAAAACCGACACAAAGCTAACAAAGAAAAGTGATTTCTCCCTCGAAATATTGCGTAATTTGTTACGGAGAATGAATTCAGCTCGGGCAAACCGGCCCATTGACGAAAGTAATACACAGAAATATACGAATGTGTAAACGAGCGACAACGAAAGGAAGGAGAGAGTGAATGTGAGGCTGGTCATGTGACCAGCGCTTCTCTCTTTCCGACCGTCTCTTTCTATTGTCTCTGTGGCCTTTCAGTAACCGCATAGGACAACAAATTCCTTATTAATAGGAATGATTCGTTTTACCTGCGATGTAATTAGCACAGATATATTAACAATATAAAGAAGAATAACTTATAGCACTATATCCAAGTTCATTGTTAAATGTCACCACTCGCTATCTGAGAAGTGTAGCTTTGAGAAGCTTGATGAAGGTCTGTACACGAGATCAACACCCATCAAAGCTGATCTTGTTACCCGAACAGTGGCCTAACTGCATTTTAACGGGTTTTAAATGGAGGGTGGGTGGGTACGGGACTTTTTTTTTATATAGATAAAAGACTGATTTCAAATAGATTTTTATTTTAGTAAAAGATTTCACGATGCCCGAACTCTGGGGGCGTGGCTGAGCCGTGCCGCCTCACTGTCTTCTGATTGGTCAGAGCTAACGCAGGGGGCGGAGTTAGATGTTGGGGAGGATGGCGTAGAGTTCTGTCTCGCCACCACGGTCGCTGGGATTGATTCCCACTGACTGCACTGGCACATTTTTTTTTTCTTTTTTTGGAACTGGGAACGAGCCTCTTCCGCTGGCTGGTTTGATCTCTTTCCCTTCCGACTGCATAATCACTCAACTCTAGTTGTGTGTTTTTACCCATAATGCCACCTGTGCCCTCTGCCTGTCCTGGCAAGAGTCAAACTACCCCAAACCCTGACGGGGTTAAGGGGATGTGGGGTCCTTCAGCAGGATTCTCTGTCTCACGTTTGCGTGTGTTTATATGTGTCGCGTGTGTTTCTGCAGCCGGTCCTGGTGCAGTTGGCCGTTACCATGTGAAGAAACTTAAGAAAACTGTGGACTTTTCTTTTTTTTTATATATATATATGCCTTTTCTTAGCCTTTGTGATCCTATCGTGATGATGTCTACTGTCCCCACTAACAGCTGTACAATAATGCCTGACTATTACAGAGAACACATCCATACAACACAACTCAAGCTCTAAATGTGTTGCACATCCCTCCCATTGTATAGTCCGTCCTATCATTTCAACAAACCGTTTTATTTCTCTCTCAGAAGTATATAAATAATGTATAGATCACTAAAATTAACTATGTAAGATATTATTTCTGAACGTGTTTAGATATATCCACTATGAATCTAAAAAGCAATGTGTCATGACCTGTGTTATTTACAAAGTGCTGCTTTTATGAGCATTGATTGACAGATTTTTGTATTTAGGTAACTAAAATATTGTAGATTTGTGATAGTACGTTTTTAATAAGCATTGAATAAAACACATTCAATTGTATCAAATTCACTATTAGTATTTTTGTATTGTCTCATTTTGTACAAAAGAAATAATAGCAAAATGTTTTTTTGTTTTTTTTTTCTGCTAAATGTACTTAGCTCTAATACATGTGCTTTTAAATAAAAGCTCATTATAAACAACAAAAAAAGTGTTTGGTTTCTTATTGAGTGAAATTGAAATTGTCCTGTTTTCGATGAGTAAAACCCATTCATTTCTAACAGAACATTGTTTCTTAATTGATTCTATTTTAATATATATATATCTTTTTAAAACTGAATTTTCAGCATCATTACTCCAGTCTTCGGTGTCACATGATCTTTCAGAAATCACTCTAATATGCCGATTTGCCGCCCAAGACACATTTCATAGTATCAATGCACAGTTGTGCTACTTATTATTTTTGTAGAAACCATGATACTATTTTCAGGATATGAAGTACTTTTTTGGAGCAATGTAAAGTCATTTGATCAATTTAATGCATGCTTGCTGAATAAAAGTATACATTTCTTTAAAAAAAACTTACTTCCCCCCACTGTGTCTTAATGAATGTTTGATATTATTCTTGTGAATACTGTGTTATCATCAATGTGAAATTGTCCCAGTATTAAATGAGTAAATCACATTAGTTTCAGAAAGAAACATTTTATGGCGTATTGCGTGTGTTGCTTAACTGCCCGTCATAAAAAAAAAGTTTGAAAAAGAAGCTAAATGAATTGTCTTGGAATGAAATAATAAGATTTTAGTACCGTCAGCATGTTTCAATCAGGGCTGGGCGTTCTTGTTTTCCTAGGACTAAGAAGACTGACTTCATATTTTGGCTGTGTTGAGGAGCCATGATCATAATTTCTAATGTTAGGCTCCCTGATGGTGGCACGCTGTCATATTCTCCACTGTTATGAAGTCTTGAAACATCACCGTATAGCTGAAACATCTCTACAAATTACTCTAAAATGCAACTAACCAATCAAATTGAACGGTTTAATAAGGGAAAATGAATGCCGCCAAAGGCTGGTGCGTTGAATTGTGGGTACGTTACATCAGTGGGTTGGGTTCGGGCCAGGCTTTTGAGGTCTTTGCTGATGGATCGAGGCGATGGCACTGAGAGCTGTTCTGGTTCTGTGGTCATGTTTGGCTGAGGGAAGGGGAGCCGGGGAGGCCTGTAGGCAGGACTGATGCCAGTACCGAAAGAACACTAGGGACGTTCTGCCTCAGCACAGGCTGTTTTTCTAAGTTGCAAAGGCTGGGCTATTTTGCTGGTTTTGCACTGACATCTACACTAAGCCACCAAAACTAGTCCTGCCTCTTAAATGGGCCATCAGGTTGGAACTTTTCACCTTAATTAACCTGATTAGAAGACAGATTATAATACAACAACAGCGTTTTGGGTCTTTGATCAATGTTTATAGGTGAATAAATTCAATCTGTTCATCATATAAAGCGATTGTGTCTCTTCAGAAAATTTTTAATAAATCGCTCAAATCATATAGAAAAGATTTATAATCTCTTTATGAACTTTTTGAAGTGTCAGAGTGGTAGTTGTGTAGCTGTCAATGGAGGAACAGAAATCTTTCAGATTTCATTAGAAATGTCTTCAAGTTCCCCTGTAGTCAATCCCTTTAAATTCACCTTTGATCAGCAAAATGACATATTTAAAGTCCCCCTGTGGTGAAAATCAAGTCTTTAAAAATGTTTGTCTATGGTGTTTTTAACATGATTTTAGACAAACCAGGTACAAATTCATAAGTCAACACCATTGCTGAGTAATTTCTCCTTAAAACTGCAGTGAACCAAAGACAGTCTCAAAAGCACGGTTTGAAATCGCTGGTGTTTCTGATGCCACAAACTACCTTGTAACCAATCAACGAGTGATCGTCAACGAGTTGATCTCTGAGCTGGTGTGAGTGGACAGAGTGGAGACGTGGCTCATTTACATATTTACGCGGAACCATGAATATGCCAATTAGCCCCACCTCCACTCACACCAGCTCAGAGATTCACTTGTTGACGATCACACGTTGACCTGATTGGTTACAAGGTAGTTTGTGACGTAAGAAACACCAGCGATTTCAAACTGTGTTTTTGAGACTCACTGCAGTTTTAAGGAGAAAATACTCAGCAATGGTGTTGACTTATGAATTTGCACACGGTTTGTCTTAAATCATTTTAAAAACGCATAGACATAAACAACATTAAAAGCTTGATTTTCACCCCAAGGGGACTTTAATATGTGTTCAGAAGATGAACGAAAGACTTGCAGGTTTATAACGACGTGAGGGTGAGTAAATTATGACAGAATTATAAATATTCGGTGAACTTACCCTTTAATACAATTGCATTTTTCCAATTTTATAACTGTCTTAACCACAGTAGCCCCCGTAATGCCTCCTCTACTGCACTGCACCAAGTGAATGGGTTACCCCTGGGGATTTTCAAACTGTACACTTGCCAGTGTATGATCACCTTTGACCATGAAATCAGTCTGTTATCGTCTACCTGCAATAAAACACCCTCCACATTCAGGCTTAGAAAACCACAAATGCAGATGTAATAAAACCAGCCTCAATGCTGAGCAGATTAACTTCCGAATTACATCCGCTGTCACTGCTTGAGTTTAATGACTATATTGGTTTGTGCAGGGTGGTTTATATGACCTCCAGCATACAGTATGGTCTCATTATATTACTCCTGATACAAGAAGAGCACTCTAACCAAACAGAGGAGCTGTCCAGCCAGAGCTGCTGTGGTAGGGATGGGAATCAGACCGGATCGAGGGCAGGCCCATCAGGAAGGACGTCCAGGGTCTCTGAGGGTCTTTTCACTCTACGGGCCGCCGTGAGGAGGGGCGACAGGGCTGGGCTCCGCTCTCCACTTCCTTAAGGGAAATGGAGCACATTCCAGAATCCAACCTAGAAATGCACAGGAATAATCACAAAGAGGAAAGAGAGAGAGAGAGAGAGAGAGAAAGGGAGGTAGGGGTCATCTGCACAACCAATTAAAGTTGAATGCAAAGGTCAAAGGTGATGGTATACATAACTACATATTCAGACAAGAGGGGCATTTTAACTGAAACCTGGAGTTGTTTTTAGAGATTTTTTTTCCCCCATAAAAATCAGGTTGGGGCAAGTTGTCACCAGTGTTATTCTTGTGTTATTTATATCCTAGTATTTATATTGAATTAGCTTTTATTTTTATATTTTCAGGTTTATTAGTGTCATTTTATATTTAATTGTAATTTTAGGGTCAGGGTTAGAGTTACCTTAAGTTAACAATAATAACTGTTTTTTATAAATGTCATAAATACAGACTTTTTTCAATGGGTGTTAAATTAACTGCATCTTTTTTTTTTTTTTTTTTGGACAATAATGATGAAAATGTTATATTAAAAATGTTCAATACGTTTTTGTTTTTTAATCATGACTTTAAAGTATGTCACTGTAAAAAAGTATATGATCAATCAATTATGACAACATATGTTTTTACATTGCTTTAACTTATTTTATTTAAAAAAAAACAGTTTAATGTAATTTAAGTTGAAATGACTTAAACATCCATGTTGATTGTACTTAAAAATGTAAGGCAGCAACTTTTTTTAACAGTGAAATGCATAAACTAACTTTCAACATAAATCTATAACCTGAAAAACATTCACTGGAGAAAAAAGTGTAACAACAATCTTTCTAAAAGATGAAAGGGTTATTTATGGTAGAAATGAGTTATTGGTGCACAATTTTCATGGTAAATCCATTATGAATGGTGGCAGCATTTCCAGACACTAATCCACACACACACACACACACACACACACACGCATTTACGGTTATTTCTCCCCCTCTTCTTATGAAGGCACATGTGTAGGCTGGTCTCACAGGAATTAATCAAACTCTGATTTCCAAGGGATTATCCTCCAGCTCAATTAAATTTTCTCAGATTTACAGTATTAAAACAATATCCCAGAATTTCCGGTTGGCTTTAAACATAATAAGAAAGCAATCCAAAGAACATCCTCATAATTGTCAAATACAGGATTGGCCCACTTTAGGCTGCTCTCATTTTTGTCATAGGCTACAGAGCTGTGTTGAGAATCTTACTAGGACATTTGGCATCCTTATCAGATTTACAATTAAAATAAAACATCTGCAGATGATGAGGATCGAGTTGCTCATTTGCTGTACATGACGAGAGTTATTTTGTAATTAAAGTAAAAATGTTTTGTTTTGATTTAATTTAACTGGTTACTAACAACTCAGCACTGTCAACATTAGTATTGTATTCTTGACAATAGACTTTGTACTAATTGTTCTACGCTATGTTGCTCTCTTCTGTTTCCATCTTTCTCTCTTTCCTTTCTCTCATGTTATTTTTTTTTTAATTATTATTATTATTATTATTAATTATTATTATTATTATTTTTTTATTTTTTTTCATATAATGTGTACTGTATATGTGTGATGCTCTGTCTCTGTTTTTAGGGTGACTTTTTAACATTCTGTCAAGGGTCTACAGATGAAAAATAGCCTTTTGGGCTAATTCTGGCACGTTTACATTTATGTTTATTAATGTGCATTGCCCCTGTAAACAAATAAACTAAACTAAACTAAACTTGGATTATACAGTTTATCATTACACCTGAAAATGCTTATAAAGTTTTTCTTTTCTGAATGTTTGAACTATTATGCAAGGACAAACAAGGGAAATATGTTGTATGTAATGGTTCATATCTTCAAAAAGGTGTTCTATAAACATACGTTGGATGTATATTCAGGTTTAAGCGGAAACTCGTGGTATCAGGTTGCGTTTTGCACTTGGGTCTTTCACACAGAATGCATGTTTGTATTCCACTGTTCTGCGGATTGTCGGATTGTCGTCGGAGGATTGTCTTTTTTTCGGAGCATTTTGTTTCGTAAATGAGGCGCAGTGTAGCCTAATGAGGAGGTCGCAAAGAAAATTTCGTGCAAAGATGAAGCAGGGAACTGTATTGGATCTGACAGCAGTTGCATCACAAACCATAAGTACATGATTTCATAATGTTTTGTCTGTAAATGGCTGTTTTATATGGATAATGTTATCAAAACATAGGCCTGTCACTTAACACAAATAGGGAGTGGCGTTGATTTTCCGATGCAATGACATTAGCCAAACGTGAGTCAAGCCTTAAATGAGCCGCCCCTTAAAAACAGATCATTTCAGACAGATGGTCCAAATGTAGGTTGACAAAGAATCGTTTTGCATATATCCGTGTCATGACCTCTTTATAAGAAGTTAAAGTTTAAAAAAAAAACATTTATGGACCTTGCTTTTTTTCCATTGCACTGCACCTAGTCTTTTTAAAATGCAAAAGTTGATTCTTAGCAAAAAACACTTTGTTCTTTCAAAATGATAGGGGAGAGCGGGGCACAAAGTAACGCTTTTTGATTTTCTCAGTTTGTGTAAATCTACTTATGGTTCAGCGTATTTATTTTTTCCCACATTAATTTACCACATGTCTAGTACAATTATGTGGTTTTGTTTTATTAATACAGTATATACTTTTTTCTAGATATACCCCGAAAGAATGGAAGTGAAATGTGACAACATGCCCCATAGGTGGGGTACATTGTAACATGTGAGGGGCACATTGTTACATATGACAGCTTAAAATGTTATCTGATCTAATAAAAAAATATACAAAACAAACTAAAATATTTTTTAAATAAATACAATTAAAAAACTTTTTCATATAAAATAATGGCAATTTTTAATAATTAAATATAAACTCATTTTTGAGTTTTGACTACGAACACAGGAAAACACAGCTATACAACATAGTTCAAAACAAATAAATAATTAATCATTTCTGAACATTGACTCTCAGTCTTTATTCACCTTTTTCTCACGTTTTCTCAATAAAATTAATAAAAGTATAGAATATAATAGCATATTTCTAATAGGGGCACATTGTAACGCAGTGTGACAACATGCCCCGCCTGCACAACTGGGATTTAAACCCGGCTAGTGTCTTCTGCTAGTTAGCGAAGCATTAAAGAACTATCTCAACTGTTAAATAACATCAGATTTGTCATAATTTTAAATAAACACAAAAAATAGAGATGAAAAATTAACTTAAGAAATTTACTTTTGCTATGGTTTAATAAATGTCTATGGATATCTTCAAAAAAAAAAAATTTTTGCCGCAATTTTTTCTCTATATAGTGTTGATATGGCAACTAGTAAATACACCAAGATTCGTCATCCTAGCATGTGTAGAAGTATTTAAAAAAAGTGTGTTACAACTAGCCCCGTGTTACGTTGTGCCCCGCGCTCCCCTATGTGCTCATTAATGTGTAATTACTTCTACCAACTAATCAAGTATTCTCGTAAGCGTAGAATCTGCCATTTATAATACATACGAGCGAGTCGCTCGAATGGCGGCACGGCAGCCATGTTGCGCCTCCATCTTGAAAATACATTAGCCAAAAAGGGACATAACTGGAAATTCAAGCTTCGCTTTTCGCGTTTTTACACTGAGTGGCACCGTGACGAATGCGGGGGGAGATTACTCGCGACTGCCGGCAGATTTTAAATAATACGGCCACCGTAGGAGTTAAAATGCCCTCGGAATGGGAGGGGCTAGAAAGTAATATTCAGTTGGTAGTCATAAACAATTTCACCGCTAGATGGGAGAAAATCCTACACAGTGTAGCTTTAATATGTGAACTTCCCCATTAGGTGCGGTCAGAGCCGGTTCTAGACATTAGGAGGCCCTAGGCATAATTCATGTTGGAGGCCCCCCACCCCCAATAAAAAAACACTTGAAACAAATATGATTCCTAACCTTTTTATTTATACAACATTTAATTTTAAAAGCAGTATATTTTTACTTACACAGTACATAAGTTTGGACACATTACTATTTTTAATGTTTTTGAAAGAAGTCTCTTATGCTCATCAAGCCTGGATTTATTTGATCAAAAATACAGAAAAATAATATAGTGAAATATTATTAAAATTTAAAATAATGATTTTCTATTTTACTATACTTTATATTTCTGTGATGCAAAGCTGAATTTAGTGCCACGTGATCATTCTGATTTATTATCAAATGTTAGAAATGGTGCTTAATATTTATTTTATAACCTGTCTGTGATACTTTTTTTCAGGATTTTTGATTATTAAAGAGTTGTTTTAAAAAAGTCTTCACTATCACTTTTTATATATTTAACACATCCTTGCTGAATATTCCTGTTTTTTTTTTCTTCTGTATTTTTGATCAAATAAATGCAGGCTTGTAGAGCATAATAATAAACTTCTTTCAAAAACATTAAAAATAGTAATGGGTCCAGACTTTTACCGGTACTGTACATATTAATCAAACTTTATCTACGGTAATCTCTTTTTTGTTTAATGAAGATGTTATTGTTGTTGTTGTTATTTTGCTGTTTTATTCAATTTATTCACAGTTCCAGAATCCCACTTCAGTAGATGAGCATAAGTGCTTTTATATTGCATTGCTACCTTAAATATGCTATACACAAATCAAGTGGAAGAGAAAGACACGATCGCTACTGAGCAGAAAAAAATATATAAAGTGAAATTATTGGCGTAATGTCAGGAATCTAATCATCAGCAGAATTTAGAAGATAGACCCATAGATATGAGATCCTTTAGACTATTTGAAACATTTAAAAATGTTGTAGTGTGTTGGCTTTTTAACTTAGAATACAGACGTCTTGTCTTTTAATTTTGTAGCTTTTTTACTAGTCAGCTCCCGACGCGATGTTATTCATTGTACGCGCAAATTCAAAGCGTCGCGTCTGGGCACGTTAATGACGCTCGCGCTCTTTTAAACTTGTAGTAAAGCGGTGAATGATTTTTCCAGAAATGACGCTGATCTACAGTACAAGTTTATATTTAGAATACATTGCAATCACTCCAAAATAGATGACGACAACTCTCACACCTGCATTATTAGCTGTGCTTCTTTGTGTGCTTATTAGGCTTTAGCCTCGCAGCATCTGATGGATGCGTTCGTTACACATACTTTCAGAAGCCGGCACACATTAATTGGTTTAACTGCAGTAATGTAACAGTCTATGGTTAAGATAAACATCGTCACTATTTTTAGTGAATTAATAAATATTGAAATAAATTGTAGATAGGACATTTGTACTTTTTTTTTTTTTTTTTGTCCCTCTGTCTGGGCCCCATCCCGCCAATCGGGCCCTAGGCACGTGCCTAGTTTGCCTTTGCGTTAATCCGGCTCTGGGTGCGGTCACCGATCACGAACTCTCGTCATTTCAATAGCAATCCGTGAAATCGGATGTTGGTCATGTGTTGAAGCTTGTTTCCACCACGGAGTAAAAAATACAAAAGGTAACTGCGACTTCTTACCTCACAATTCTGACTTTTTCTCTCGCAGTTGCGAGTTTATATCCCACAATTATTTTTCAACTGGCAATTGCGAGAAAAAAGTCAGAATTGTGAGATAAAAATTATGCCAATTACCTGAAACTGACTTCTGTGTGAGTTGTCATACATCTCTATACTGACAATAGAAAATAGACATTTTTTAACGCAAAATGTACTCCAAACTTCGTTAATGTGACAGCACCTTTAGGCTGCATTTTGAACGTTCATGAAATTTGTGTAAAATGAAGAGATGTGTTTCAGAAAGATGTGTAGGCCTATTGGTGATAGTTGGGGCGCCTGCTGAAAAACTTTGCACGTGTATCTATTAGTATTGTTATAGCCTTATAGGCCTAATTAAATAATGTTTGAATCCAGTTGAATCCAATGGTTTCAACAGGGTCGCAGGGTCTGACAAGGTCATCAATGAGTGTGTTCAATTTAGCTTTGTGTTTCACTTCTCAAGTGCATCATGCAACAGCATGGTTCTCAATTGCTTTCATCCTGTTACCATCCATTCTGTAAGTAAACCTTGTTTTGACTTGTGGAGCCGTTGTGCAATAGCAGATCATTGTGCAATAGCAGATACTGGAGGTCTTAATATGGGATTCTGGGTAAAACCACACAGAAAACGGGGAGAGCTGGGACAATTTTAGCATTTGTTTGTTTGTTTTTTGCTCATTTATTTAGCGCAAAACATTGAAATTCGACAATAGCTGTCAACACTCAGGTCAATTAAAAGTAAGTGAGGCAGATGTTGGGCTAGCAATAAACAAAGATTAAATTAATTTAGCACTCATGTGTATAATTGTAAAGGTGGTATGCAATGAATTTAACATAAAAATAAGGTCTCTGGTATGTGAAACACATCCCCAAAAAACAGACATATCCTCAGATTATAAAGGATATACTTTAATAGTGACAGGCAGGACAAGAAGGAAAAATCATAAAATACATATTCATACCCAAAAGCTACACTTTTTACCAAATCTGATAAACAACAAGAAAACATGTAACCTTAAAAAGAGGAATAATTGTTCAGAATAATGTATGATTTGATAAATCGTTCAAAAAGAAATCGGTGCGTTTTTTGTTTTTTTGAAAGAGTTCTAAATCACCCAGGCTGCATTTATTTGATCAAAAATACAGTAAAATCATTTTTTTTTTTAAATATTATTTAAATTTAAAATAACTTCTTTTTAGGTATTAAAATGTAATTTATTCCTGTGATGCAAAGCTCAACTTTCACCATCATTACTCCAGTCTTCAGTGTCACAATCCTTCAGAAATCATTCTAATATGATGATTTGATGCTCAAGAAACATTTCTGATTATTATCAATGTTAAAAACAGTTGTTCTGCTTAATATTTTGTTGACATTTCTTCTTTTTTTCCCATGCTGGTTTATTTAATGAAAAGAAAGTTCAATAGAACAGCATTTATTTGAAATAGAGATATTTCAATTATGCATTCAGCAATGCATACTGTTGATTGGGACACTTTAATTGCTACAGTGATCAGGAAAACACATCAAATATCTGTTTTTTAAACATTGTCATTGCTGAATCAACACGGTAGAATAAGCAGAGTATAACTCTGGTTTACAGACAGACATCGATCGACAGGCTTTTAGTGGTCTCGCTGTTTACTCCACATCATTAGATATGACAAGAATGACTATAACTCTCTGGATATTACTGCCAATGGCATAACAATGACGTTAGTTCTCCTCCAATAAATGTAAACTGAGTTCAATTAGTTGCAGTTGTTGTGTGTTCATGTCTCCCATGGTTCTGCGCCGGAGGCTCAGGCTCCACATGAGGAGTGCAGTCTGAGGCTTTTGAAGCGAGTTTTCCTGTTCTGTCTGATCTGGTTTATCTGATCATGCTGAAAGACGGTCACACATACCTAAGCTCCAACTCTAATCAAACACACCTGAACCAGCTAATCAAGGGCTGCGTCTGAAATCTTAGGGGCCGTTTACACGACACTGTTTTCAACTAAAAATGGAAAACTTGGTATGCATTTTGGCTATATAAGAGCATTTTGAGGGGCCTCAAACTAGTTGAAATGGGTTTCAAAGTGCAAGTTTTTGAAAACAATACCATTATCGTTTCAAAAACGCGAATTTGTGAAAACGATGTGATTGTTCTTAACAATGTGAGTTTGCCAACTACTGGCCTGGCAGCATAATATAGCGCTTTAACCGTTTTCGCGGACCCGTGTGAACGGGGGATTGTTGACAACGTTGTCGTCTGTAGGCCTACGCGAAACACGCAAAGGAAAAACATTTGCGTTTTTAGTACATCGTTGATGTGTAAACGTGCCCTTAGGCAGCTAACTTGTTGCTTCGCTGCAGGCAGCATTTGTGCACAAAGGTACACTGTAAAAAAAATCCCGTTGTTTTTACGGAAAAAAACTGGCAGCTGTGGTTACCAGAACAATACTGTAAAAATCACATCAAACCGTAAACATACTTATGGAGTAACATGTAAATTTAACATTTAAACATGTGAATTCAACATTCTGTTGTAGTATTAATATCTGTTTTGTACCATAGTATTACACTGACAAACCAACAATCACAGCAGTAATGAGTCACATGATTTATCAAAGCTCATCACAATTAGTTCTTCCACAAGAAAGTTAATATTAATGTATAGAAGGTGCACTCATTCACACAAACACCATCATGGTAACACACATGAAATTTTAAAAATACAATAAACATTAATTTAACAACATTAAATGTAACATAAAACCCTAATGTACATAACTGATTATAAAAAAAAAGAAAACTATGACAAAACATAGTTATTTCAACAAAAATACATCAAATGTGAAGTGTCACGCAGGGAATTGTGGGAATGTCACTTTACGTTTTTTTCACTGTAAATTATACAATGACTTGTTCGTTTTTACTTCCAAAAACTGTAAATTTAACGGTATTTTACAGTAAAATTACATTAAATGTACCATTAGATCTATCACAGTTATTTACCATATATAGTACGGAAACTTTCTGTTAACCAATTAACAGTTTTTCACTGTAGCATTTTTACAGTCTTTTACTGTTAAAATCACGATCATTTTTTACAGTGTACCTCTGGAAACTGATATTGGACAGACTTCTGAGGCAACATAACGGTTTAATGATCTACAACTAAATAGATTGAGCTTTGGTTATAACTAAACGAATATTTAATTACTACAATTTTAATTTCTTGCCAGAAATGACACTAAAAGTGGAAAAAGTTGGTTAAAAATGTACATTTACATAGAAACTGACCACCACCATCTACTTTCAGATGCCAGTTTTATTTATTTATTTAACTGTCATGTAATTGAATGCACAGCATAGTGGGATATCAGCGAATGACGCATGGGATGATTCTCAAACGGAGGTCTATGGTCTCCCAGTAACTTACATTAATGGCAGTTTAGTGTTAAGTGATTAATTTACACCAAAACAAAAGATAACGTATCGTAGGAAGGCAGTGAGGGTGCCATTTGGGACAGGGCCAAAAGCTGCCTTTCAAGGATCCTTTAAATTGAGATGTCCTTCAGTGGCGCTTGATGACGTGTCAGCCTTATTAGGATGCAGTCTTCCGATTGAGAAGCACCTATATGCTTCCTTCAAAAACTGATCAGATGAAGGCATTGGATGACAAGAGCATTGGATTTGATGCACTATGTTGCCTTCCTATCTCCGTATCCTGCAGCATTTTTTCAGATATCGAACACAGCCAAGTGTTTAGGGTTACTTGAAAATTATAGGCAAGTGTGTGAAGCACAACTTAATTTTCATAATTGTGACTTTAAATCTCAAAATAGCAAATGTGTTTTTCATAATTGCTTTTTTTTCACATAATTGTGAATTTATATCTCATAATTACATTTTTTTCTTCAGAATTTCATTATTATATCTCACAATAGCATCTGTTTTCAGAATATTTTTCAACATTATTTTTCATAATTGAGACTTTTTCACTAATTTTGATAACTTTATATCTCAAAGTTACAAAAGTAATTAAAGTTAAACTTTATTTTCCAGAACTGTGACTATATATCTCTCGTTTGCAATTTATATCATTGTGTTGCGGTTTTATGCTGCACAATGTAACTTTATATGTCACAATGTGGTTCTAATCATACAATGTGACAGTTTTAAAGTTTATCTCACAATGAAGTATTTTACAATAAAAAATTTGTTTGGGTGAACTATCCCTTTAAATCTTCTAAGCTCTGCAAGAGCAAGCTGTTAGCACAATAACGTTTTCCTTTAACGTTTTCCATCTAGTTCTAAACTAAAGTCTGGTTGGATGATGGAGTTGTTTTTAACAAGTATGTTAGTCCAGGAGCAACCATCTACATGGCAAAATCAAGGTAAGCATCAGGATTTCATATTAAGAAACATTCTAAGCACAACAAACAGCAATAATTATAGATGTTTGCTAATGCTAACAATCAGACATCATACTGTACATGGAGGCCTCCTTAGCAAATGTAAGATGTAAGCAGCTTATGTTTGATACTCCTTGCCAACTTGAAATAAGCTAATGTCTCATTACTGGACAGTTTATTATAGATGTAAACTACTTTGAGTCTTGAATGCTATTAGTATAAATAAGTCAAAACTAAGTCAAGCACATATGGTTTGTTTTTGCCAGGAGGTTTTTAAATTTTGCCGGTGCTCAGCTGTTTTTCAATATTCCTTCAGCTTGCTTTGTTTGTTACAAATGTCAGTCAGGAGATTTTGCTTGTGAGGAGTGAAATGGCCTTTATCCAGCTGGTCAGAGTCTTCATTCATGCTGCATTAGTGGTAAATGTGTGGAGGTCCAAATCTATCTCTATACTGTCTGTGTCTGTCACTCTCAGGGACAGAATATGTCCCACTTTCCAGTAATGAGATGGAGCATGTTTGGAATCTGTGAGTGATGATGGTGTAAGAATGAGTCTTAGCTTGATATGCACAACTTAACGCACTTAGATACACACTGGTGGACTCCTGTGTCCTGTCTCATGTAGTCAAAATTGGACAGAAATGATCTGGAACATGTCAACGGCAGACGATTAGGGAGGTTTTCTCTCCCCTCTCTCTGTGTCTCTTGCTTTTTCCCCAAAACAACATATTTTAATGTCTACAGAGACAAATGGTCTGCCTATATCTAGCCATCACTAGTAAAATTAAATCAAGGTGAGGTCATGCATATTTGGGTTTTGTGTGTGCTTTTGTGCCAGATATCTACATTATAAATTCTTATGTTCTTCTACTGTGAGGTTAAAAAATCTGTGTTCTGCATTTTTCTAATTCAATACACTGCAGATTGAAGTTTTGCATAAATGAACCAATTTGTACCTTGTTTAGGACCAATTCGGTAAATTACATGTAATTTAAATGTACTTAAAAATATTCATTTAAAGCAATTAAATAATATAATTATTTCAATTATTTGTTTAGTATTATTAATCTCAGATTTTCATTGAGGGCATACTCCACAGTGTGTGCATGTTAGAAGAGATATGAGTACATATAGCCTACTTATGATTGCATTGGCGAGTAACTGTCTGTTAATGGAAGCCTCCATGCTAATGCAGAGATCCTCCACATTTATCAAACAGTTAGTAAGTGATATGAACACATGTTGATGTTATTACAGGTCGGAAGGCATCAGGGGAGCTGGACTCCTCCACACTGCCACTCACATTCATTCTCTTCCCTCCTTCCTCATCTGCTGTTATTCTCTTCTACTATTAAAATGTTCTTGATTTTAAGAACTGATCGTTGAAAGATTGTTCAGGAAACCAGAAATGGTTCTTCTATTGCATTACTGCAAAACCCACATTTTGGAACCTTTATTTTTAAGAGCCTACACATTGGAGCATTTTTTTATGATATTCTTATTTAACATAACATTTTGATTATAAATTATATTATGAGCACATAGATCAGCTTCATTTAACTAAAATATAGTTTAAATTAAGATAACGTCTCTATTCACAGTGTTAAAGGGATGGTTCGGAGTAAAATCAACCTGGGTCCTTTGCACCATGACCTCGAGTCAAACACCCCCCAGAAGCCTTTTTTCCTTGGTCGAAGATTATTAAAGTTAGAGCTTATTTAGAGATATCAGCCGAATGGCTTAGTGCAGGCGCTAATGGATCCAAGGATGTATCTCGTAAATTACCCCACTAATAACACCCAGAATGGTACCAAACTTCTACAGTAGTACAAATAGGTTCTGTACTCATAAAACGAAGCATTGGAAAGTTTGTAAGTACATCAGGAGTTTATTTAAATAACACTTGCCTGATGGCTTATGCTACCGCTAGCCCGTACGTCAAGGTCACTTCTGTTATTTGGGAAAAGAACGTGAAAGTCCTGGCAGAAAGTGATGCATAAGGATGTAGTGTAACGACGAATTATTATTTTTTCCAAAGTGTTGACAACTTAGTGTTAACTAATAATTTTTGCAAACTGGTACTACCAACAAAATATTAGTGCATTCCTGGAAATGGGCGTTGTTACACTACATCCTTACGCATCACTTTCTGCCAGGACTTTTACAGGCTTTTCCCAAATGTGAAATGTGACCTCGACGTCCGGGTTAGCGGTAGCATGGGCCATCAGGCAAGTGTTATTTAAATAAACTCCTGATGTACTTACAAACTTTGCAAAGCCTCGTTTTATGAGTACAGAACCTATTTGTACTACTGTAGAAGTTTGGTACCAACCTGGGCATTATTAGTGGGGTAATTTATGAGATACATCCTTGGATCCATTAGCGCCTGCACTAAGCCATTCGGCTGATATCTCTAAATAAGCTCTAACTTTAATAATCTTCGACCAAGGGAAAAAAGGCTTCTGGGGGGGTGTTTGACTCAAGGTCATGGTGCAAAGGACCCTAGGTTGATTTTACTCCGAACCATCCCTTTAACACTGTTTAAACATTGCATTCTCATGAATTAGTGTGCTGTTGTATAAATACAGATAACCGCTTCTAGACATTACATGTAAAACCAGCACTGCTGCTGGTAATGTAGGCTATTGTGCGTCATGTATACAATAGCTCTAGCCTTTCCGCATATTCTGCATATACACCAAATATTTATGTTTCTCTATGGATGTTGCCACACAGATTAATGATTGTTGAACCTCTGAGTCACAAGTAATGTGCTGTGCACTTTTTATCTGTAGTTTCTCACTTAGATGTAGATAAAACCAGTGATTTACTATTAAACAAGCTCACTTTTGGCTTCAGATTGCGTCTCTCACTGTATTTGACCCCCTTTCCTTCATCAAATCAACAGGGAAATACTTAAGATATCAGGATTTTAGCATTTTAGGATTGTTCTGTTGCTCAGTGGTTGTGGCTAGTTAGGGGGAAAATGATTTTGAGAGCTTTTAGCACTCATCTAAGTATGACACTGTCAGAACCAGTGCATGTTTTGTTTCATGTGTATCTCAGTTGCCTAAAACAACATCCAACTGATGTAATGGTTTAGTGAGAAGCCATCAATCTGAAGTTTTACTGATGCTTATTCTCTATTTCTCTCTCTCTCTCTCTCTCTCTCTCTCTCTCTCTCAAGCTGGCCAAATTTGATCTTATTGTTTTGGCTGGATTTAGACATGAACAAATCAAACACATGCCATTTTGAATGAAAAGAGCTGTAGAAACAGTTAAATATGATGTCAAATCTTTTTCAGCAAGGAAGATTTGCTGGATACAATAGTTTCGATTCTGGTGTTAATTTTGTTTTAGTAAGACGATGGATGAAAATTATCAGTTACAGCAGATCCATTTCCAGGAATTGTGGTCCCACTCGACCAAAACCATCCCACCATTCCTGATTATTATTTTAAAGCTTGTGCGTGTGTGTGTGTTCATTTGTAGTGCAGATCCATTACAGAGTGCTGCAAATGCTATTTTCAATGGCCACCAAGTCATGAAAATTGCTGAGTCATCTGGTGTTGTTCAACACTGAAGTATGTCAACCAGTTTCCAGATGTTCACTGAATGAATCCCAGTTCCATCCTAGTGAGATTGGTACTATTGCATCCCAAATAATAGAGAGCAGTAGCAAATATAAGATGACAAAATAATACTTTCTCAGCTGATTTTTGCAATTATGAATACTTTTATATACTGCCATCTGGAATACTTGATACTAATTGGCAATTTGCAGCAATCGACAGTTAAATATGTCTGAATAATTGACTTCTTTGAATTTCAATTCAGGTTTTTTTTTTTTTTTTTTTGCTAAAAAAATAAGTTTTTGCAATAACAATAACAATTGCAATAGCAATAACAACACTGGTTCCGATTTGCTACGCATGTTTTAAAAAATATTCTTAATTCAATTCTGATTGCCAAACAACCCTGGTGGTGCTATTGTACATTGTTTTGATTTCTTTGTGATATTTTATCCAAAAGGAACTCATTCAACTGAACTAAAGGTTGTTCCCTACTTTGGTGGTAAATAATACTATTAAATACCATTAAAACTTATCAATTATGTTCAGTAGCTTCTCAAACATTAGTAGTTAGTTAGTTAGTAGAGTCCTATGTCAGATTTCAGTTCAAACATTTTGTATACTTGTCCTGTGGTGAATATTTGACTTGATATTGTGGTAGTGTCATCAGGTCTCTGTGTGCGTTTGCATACTGAGTGAGTCATGGTGGACTCTTACTTTTCACACTGAATTTCACGGCTGTTTTTCGGGGTGGCCCAGAACAAAACACATTTTCTGCTTGCAAATTTTCCCAGCAGTCTCCCTGCTTCAGAGGCAGAAAGTCAGCCTGCTTTGCCAAGACCCATTCTCTTGTCTTCCCACACAAAATCTCACACACAGTGATTTGGGCCTTGCATCTCTTGTTATCACTCAAATAAGCACAATTACCATTAAAAGAGGAAATGATATGACATGTTGGTTGATTCCTTTTTTGAGATCTAGTTTGGGTAACACGGACAGAGGTTGTTCTCATGAACTCTGAAACTCTTTGTGGCTGCTCAGACTCTTGGGTTGAGCTCAAAAATCACTTTATTAGATTTCATGATGGCAGATTATTATAATGTATGATAATGATCGCAAAAGCTCAAGACCACACAAGTGGCCAGCATATCTACTTGAAGGTTTAGATGCATTGTAACCTCTGATCTTGAAAGTACAAGAGCAGAATCATCTCCAGTAAACAAGGATCTTGGAACTTGCGTTGTGAACTTGACCTTAAAGGGATACTCCACTTTAAAATGAAAATTCTGTCTTCATATACTCACCCTCATGTTGTTTCAAACCTGTATTAATTTCTTTCTTCTGCTGAACAGAAAGTAAGATATTTAGAAGAATTTCAGTAACCAGACAGTTTCTGGTACCATTGACTTCCATAGTATATATATTTTTCCTACTATGAAAGTCAGTGGTACCAGAAACTGTCTGGTTACTGACATTCTTCTAAATATCTTCCTTTCTGTTCACCAGAAGAAAGAAATTCATACAGGTTTGAAGCAACATGAGGGTGAGTATATGATGACAGAATTTTCATTTTAAAGTGGAGTATCCCTTTAACTGCATTTGTCAATGTCAGCAGCTGAACTCATCAACAGATGGAGGGAAGTCATCCAAGGTTGACAAAATGTACAGTTCTTCAATCTGACCTCTACTAGATTAGCACCAAACCAGCATCAACCAGCCTTGGTCAGCATTTAAATCCAAAAGACGGTTCCCTGAGAACCTGATCTATTTCTTTTTGTGAGACTATTATGGACTGGGATGTTTCCCAAATCTTGCGTCAAACACTCTGGGAGCTGTGGAGAAGTGATGCTCATCTAGAACAGCTTTATGATGTTGTCTGCAGGGTCTCTTTTATGTCAGTGATTGGGAAGTCTGGTCTCATATGGACGTCATGTTTCTCCAGCTCGCGTCTTCAAACATCTGCTTCTCATCTCATTGTCATCTTACTCACGCAAATACAAGAGTTCAGTCCTTTACCTAATCTCACTGCTCTCATTTTCAGCTGAACGTTTGTTCATCTCATTCCTCGTGATTCATAAGAAAGACATGCCCCATTAGCAGAGTTTAAATCGTAGTTTTTGACAGAAATGTCCTTTATTTTTTGTTTCTTTATGTAAATGTAATAAAACGGCATATTTTATTTGATCAAAGTAACATTTTTGCTGTGTAACAATTTTAAAAATACATTTTAAAAATATCTTTCTCCAATTTAATGCAGATTTAAGTTAATATTACGTTTATTTTGAGGATAGAGTTTATTTTGGATAGTGTTTGGCTCAAAGTCATGGTGCAAAGGACCCTAGGTTGATTTTACTCCAAACCATCCCTTTGTTCATTCATTTCATTCAGCACAAACTCAATTCCCAGCATGCTATGCTAAAAACGTTGTTAGCATATTGCTAATATCTTGCACTGTTGCATCATATTTTTGCAAACATTTGTATAAATCTCCAAGAGATTGAAATTGTCATCATTTATTCACCCGCATTTTGTTCCAAAGCCGTATGGCTTTCTATCCTCCAAAGTAGAGTTGTCAAAAAGTACAGACCTTGGTACCAAGTTGGTACTGAAATTTTAAAATTGTGATGCTTTGAGCGCTGTTGAGCGGAATCATAAGCACTTCTGATTGGCCACTGTGTTCACGCGTCCATCGTATATGTCTGTGATTGGTTACAATGATCAACTCACGGGAGCGTTTGAGAGCACGTGTTTGAAAAAAAATTGGAGCGGGAGCGTTTGAAAGCACAAGCAAGCGTCTATCAGCGGACCTGCTTTCAAACGATCCCGTCTGTATCTGTATAAGTGCTCGGTGAAGAGCGTCATTGATGTATATTTACAACATGTTTTTGAAGGGCTGATCATTGTAGCTAATCACAGACATATCCGATGACGCGTGAATACAATGGGCAATCAGAGGTGTTTACGATTCCACTCAACAGCGCTCAAAGCGTCACTTTTTTTAAATTTCAGTACCGACTTGGTTCCGCAAAAATGATGCAGAGGCACCATAAAATTATCATATGTAGTATGACAGCTTTGTGTGTTGTTTTTCACTATGGTCTTCCACTCCAGTTTTCGGTGTCTCTGAGTTGAACCGAGAATCAGAACGGTTTGATTTATGAACTAATCATTCAGACCTGATTTTGTGAACTGATTCATTAAAAAGACCTGACCGATGCTCTTGAATGGCTTCAGAAGATGTATGTAACAAGTCAAATGCATTTATGATACTTGTATGGTCTGTTTACAACTGTGCTTCCTTTTTGCATGTGAAAACCTCCATTGTCCAGCACATTTTTCAGAATTTGCCCCTTTGTGTTCCATGCTGGCAAAAAAGTCATACATGAGGGTGAGAAAATCAAATCAAATTGCAATGTCCCTTTGTCAGTAAGCATTTTAATTAGTAATTTCATTGATACGATTAAGTCTGCACATTACTCCAGTTTCTCCCTCTAGCTTTCTTTCTCTTTTCTTTCTCATTTACTCTCTGACTCAATCCGATACTCACTACACTTCTGCCAGACGCTCCACATGGCAGGCTTCGGAGTTTAGACGCGGTTGTGTGATGCCAAAAAGTCAGGGGTCAGGGCGTAGGTCGAAAGTCCCCAGGTTACAGGGGGATATGGTGGATGAAAGACAGACAGTGCTTTACTGTCGTCTCCACGGCTGTCATATATCTATGTGCAAAAAGAATGCTCTCTCGCTCTTCATCTCTCCCTCTGTTTTTCAGCAGAGGAGCAAGTGGTGTCCATATGTTCATCGGTAGCTCTGTGTTTGGAAATTGAAAGAAATGTGCTAACTTAATAGTGTATTTATTTAGGTTCTGAATCATCTCAGAACGCCACTATTCCCATTGAGATCCTACTTTACCAATGATATCATCTGTTTCTGATGTTCTCAACAGTCTGATGTCACTTCCAGCTTTAATACTATGGAGTGTTGTGCAATGATGCATGACTTCTCTGCCTGAGGGAACATGCAGTACGTGTGCTTTGCCCTGCAGACATCTGCAGTTACACATTCTTGTGGACATATAGCTCTAGGACACACGCTACTTCCAGATGTGAAAACTTCACTTTTAACTGTGTTGTTTAGGGAAAACTGCGACAATTTTTTTTTCTTTTATACAAGCTCTCTAGTAATTTCCGGACCATTTTGGTTCTTAAAATGAATGCAGTCCCTCCCTTCAAGCCTATTGAGCAATAAAGCTTTAAGCATTCAAACTTTGAAAGCTGTTTTTCTGCATTTCCATGTCTCGACTGGGTTCCACTCCATGTAAACAGTAAATCCAGCCTAGGTCCTGCCAAAACTGAGGTGTGTTGCTGAAGAATATGTGTAGATTAAGGTTCCTTTCCATGATGTTCAGTCCATGGGGCCCTTTCATGGTTCAGCCCCTGTAAATACTAGTTATCCAGGGTCTGTTTGAATAGAATGTTCTGATACCATACCCTGGTTTATAGGTGGCGTCTCATCCCTGGACAAGGCCACATAGTCACATCATATGCATGGCACTCATTCAACCCTACTATTTAATACTAAGGTATTAACATTCAGGACTGGCCTAAGAAGAGTGATTTAGTGTAAAGGCTGAAGAGATAGGTCACAGAGACACTAAGCATGAGGGTGGTGTGCATCACAGGAGTTTGAAGGGTGGATTGAAAAGGTTAAGGCTAGGGTTGAATGTTTGAAGTTCTGTATTGTAAAGGTGTCATGGCAGAGAAGAAAGATAATTTTGCTAGAAAGATCTGAGCCTCCTTCCCGATCTCAGAGGTGCTAAGCAAGGTTTGGCTTGGTTAGTTCTTGGATGAGGGGTGGCATGGTGGCTCAGTGGGTAGCACTGGTGGCTCACAGCAAGAATGTTCCGGTTCCTGATTCACAGTTGAAGTTTCCCACACAATCCAAAGTCATGCAGTTTTTCTTTAGTTACAAACCCAAACTCGACCCGAAACATTAACCCGAACTCGAACCAAACCCGAATCTATTCATGAAACATTAACCCAAACCCAACCCAAAACCCACTAGTTTTTCAGGAGCTGTCAGGCTCGGGTTGGGTAGCAGACCTCTAGTGTGTCATCCCTGTGGAGGACTGACCATCCAGCCAGAGTGTTTCCCTGCCTACGGCCCAAGACTCTGGGATAGACTCCAGCTTTCCTTGTGATTCTATTCAGACAAGTGGTTTGGAAAATGGATGGATGGATGGATCTGAGCATGGCCTACCCTTACAAAAAGGTTCATGGTCCAATGATGGTATCAGATGATAAACTCATGAAACATTGATACACAGTGCCCCTAAAATGCATTTGCTCAATTTTGGGCACTTTAGTCAAATTTGTTTTTACTTTCTAATGCAAGTAAAGGAGAGTGGGTGTTCATTAATGGCAGAGAAAAGTACTTGACATTGTATTGTAGGTGACGTCAATTCCAACATGGCAGTTTTTCATCATGTGCAGCACATTTTCTTCCAGTGTGTGAATTCAGACACAGCTTTTGCCTTAATTTTGAACGATACCTATTGTTTTATAACTTGAAACTAACTTTTTGTTAGGATAAGTATAGGGTACAACGGGCTAAAGGCGCACCAGGGTAAAAGGCTCATTTGGCTTTATTCTCTTTTAAACTACTAGATGGCACACAAATTCTGCTCAGCACTTTTCTTAACAACTGCTTTCGATGATGCTCGTGGAAATTTGGCTGATCCTTGACGCGATCACGGACAGCAACGCAAAGTTGATTATGTGCTAATTTCATCTAATATTTAATGTTTTTTTTTTTAAAAAATGTTGTAGATTTATGTAGCAAATGAGAAACGATAAAATTATTGTCTATATTTTAAGACTAAGGTCTTGTTAATGATTTTCAGTTTTTTCAAGGTAAATAAAGAAACTGGCCGACTTTTCCATTTTTTGTCATGGCATGATCAGATGGTAAATATATATCAAAATAAACCAAAAACAGTGCAAACTTTGCTAAAGTGATTGTTTTGAACAAGTATTAACTTAGACATTATTAAAAACTCATAATCATAATCATTGTGAGGCGTCGCCCCCTTGCTGGCGACTCTGCTACCACTGTGCGTCTTGAACGTCCGTGTTTTATGTGTTTTGTGACTCCTCAGAAGTCTTAATTTTTGAATCTTTCTTTAATTTGTGTCTCCTAATCAGGTTGTATTAGTCTTTTTCATTTTATTGGAGGATAACCCCTTGAGATGAAACATCTCGTTTTCGAGGGGGTCCTCAATCTAATGCAGAATTCTAACGCAGAATTATTTATTTGTCTGTTAGTTGTGTATTGTGTTTGATGGCTGTATGGTTGGTGGCAAACCAGTTTCCCTACCGGGATTAATAAAGTTTTTCAATCAATCAATCAATCAATCAATCAATCAATCAATCAATCAATCAATCAATCAAAACATAATTTTAGCAAAATTATTTGTATTAGCCTAATACTTTGTGTCTTTTGCCCCATGCCGGTGAGCCTTTTGCCTTTTATGATTTATTTTCTATATATAGAATATATATATATATATATATATATATATATATATATATATATATATATATATATATATATATATATATATATATATATATATATTCTGCAATCATACACTATGGGAGTATGAAAAGCAAATTTTTCTTAGGGTGTGCCTTTAGCCCCTACTTGTGCTAACTTTCTTTCAAATAAATTACACTTGATTATTTTTTTTTTTATTACTATTTGTGTTGTGCATTTTAAGTGTGACTTAGCCTACATCTCCATGAACCATGTAGTGTCAAAATATAACAAAAACATGCCCAGAAATATCATGGCAATACAATGGGAAATCTTCTTTTTCTGTAAGTGTGACATGACTGTTGAAGGCTCTTGATTGTTGATGTTTCTATATAGCATGTGTGATTATGTTCAGTTCCTGCTGGTAATGGATATAAGCAAGTTCCTAATGTGAGTGTGACAGTATGGGCAGTAGTTGCGCTTTCTTGAGTGCTTCTTTAGACATGTTTCCAAAACCTTGTCATTTGAATTTAGTCCAGGTGTTCAACTACACTCTTGCACTGAGTGATGTTTTTCCACATTAAGTCTGTCTTACTGGACATCTCTACCTCCTACTGGGGCTAAAGTGGGGTCATTTTCTCCTTCAGCCTGCCTAAAAGACCCATCACTACCTCAAGCAGAGCTAAAGATAGCCAACTTTAGTCCTGGAATGAGCAGTGTATATGTGTGTGTGTGCGCATTAGGGTATATGTGTGTCTTCCTGTCTGTGTATGTAAGGAAGAATAAATTACTTAGGCAGAATGAGATACATTTAGGCTTTGATTTCCATCTGTGCTTGTTGGTCAGAAACTCAAATGTCTGGGAGTGAGATGTTCTTATTTTTCTCCCTGATAACTTTACCCCAGGACAATACATTAACTTTATCTACAGCCTAAATGAATGGCTCATTGAGCTACATGAATGTGCACGTACAGTGTGCCATTTCAAATGACTGTCAGCATAAAGATTGAGTGAACAGTTTATTTAAAAAAAAAAAAAAAAAAAGTTCATACATAATTTTAGAGAATTGCTTACTCTCTCTGAACAAATCCAACCAGTTTTTAAATCTCTTAATAGCCCAAAACCAACCATTTTTATTTTTATTTTAAATCTCTTAAAGGGATAGTTCACCCAAAAATAAAAATTCTGTCATTACTCACCTTCATGTTGTTCCAAACCGTACGTCTTCCATTCATCTTCAAAACACAAATGAAGATCTTTTCGATGAAATCTGAGAGATTTCTGTCCCTCCACAGTCTATGCAACTACCACTTTGACGCTTAAAAAGTTCATATTTTTTTTTTTTTTTTTTTTAAGATTCGATCGCTTTATAAGTTTATATGATGAAAATATTTAATTTAAGCTTTTATTCAAATATAAACATTGATCAGCGAACATAAACGGATGCTTAACCGAACCTGCTTGACGAAAACAAAAAGGCTCGAAGTCGTTCATCTTCGGATGCGGAGCCGCGCGCGCTGTTACAAAAAAAGCCATGCACACCGCCAAGCGAAATGGGGTCTTGCGCACGACCGCCCACACCGCAATGTCATTTTTGTCGCGCGGAGCTTCGCGCTCGTGCGGATGCGTCGAGTCTAAACCTAGCTTTAAGAGTGGCACGCAGACACCATCCACCATGCTGTTCACCCCAAACAAATCTAACTCCTTCTATCATTACCTAACTGATATCCTAGAGCAATAAGCACACTACCTCCCCCTAGTGTCAGGTAGTAGCTTTACATACCAAAGGGAAACTAATGTGACAGGTCAAGACTGTTACTTACACTGTGTATGTTGATAATGAAAGGGAGAGATATATTTTATGGATAAGACTTTAATGCGCACTTCATGTACTTTTTTATTCAGCTCTTATGGTGATTTTCTGGTGTATCTGATGTACATCAACAACTTCATTAAACTCATCAGTAAAGTTTTGGCCATCATTTGGACGGGGTCCGCTACAACAGGCTTATACTGATAGTGGATGAAAGCAAGATGACCGCATTATAACTGTAATTAAACTAAACTATACCTGTTCTATCTCCATGCTGCATATATTCTCTAGCTTTGTAGGCATCATTGTCCGACTCCAAATCGAACTGAACACTGCTGACAGTTTTTGACATTTTCAATGTGTGAGATTGTCCTGTTTTGTTGCCATAGAGCTCTTGAAGCTCTGCCGTCTTCTAGAATGCGGGCTGGGAGCAGCAGCTCATTTGAATTTAAAGGGACACTCCCAAAAACAGTGCATTTTTGCTCATCCCCAAAAAGTAAAAAAATATCTGTGGGGTATTTTGAGCTAAAACATACACACTCCGGGGACATCAGAGACTTATTTTACATCTCTTAAAAAAGGGCATAATAGGTTCCCTTTAAACGTGCTGCGTAACAAAAGAATGAACCTCATTGGTTCTTGCAGAAGCTCAAACGTGCTGCGTAACACGAGAATAAACCTCATTGGTTCTTGCAGAAGCTCAAATGTGCTGCGTAACACGAGAATGAACCTCATTGGTTCTTGCGCATGTCAAGCGAACATGCTTGAACTTCTGTTTACCACAACTGATGTGTGCGTTGATGAATGTTTATATGTGAATAAAAGCCTAAATTCAGTCTGTTCATCATATAAAGCAATCGTATCTCTTTAGAATTTTCACTCAATATGGATTAGTTTTACGATCTCTTAATGAACTTTTTGAAGTGTCAAAGTGGTAGTTGTGTTACTGCCAATGGAGGGACAGGAATCTCTCAGATTTCATCCAAAAGATCTTCATTTGTGTTCTGAAGATGAACGGAAGTCTTACAGGTTTGGAATGACATGAAGGTGAGTAATTAAATGACAGTATTTACATTTTTGGGTGAACTACCCAAAGTAGTTCAAGACTCAGACCAAGGAAGGAGGAAACTGGAACTGGCAAATATTGAATGTAAAGTTTTAATCATAAAATAATCAAACAACATAATGAAAGTAAGCATAAACAAAACAATAATATAAAGAATGTCTCAGGTCTGGTCCTCTCTTGTCTTTCACTGTCATCACTCCTTTTATCCTTCCGGAGCTCCTTGAGTCTCATTAACATTCGCTCCATCGGCCTCGCTTGTTCAATTGCCTTTAAACATTCAGACGTGTAACATTGTTTTATATCATATCGCTCAGCCCTAAAGCTTGCTCTATAGTAAAACTCTATAAGCCATTATAAAAATAACAGTATGAATGTCTGTAAAGCTGCTTTGAACAGTGTGTATTGTGAAGCACTATACAAGCACTATACAAATAAATCCGACGTGACAAAAGTCAATTTATTAAAGATGATATAAATACATTTATTTTTAGTTTCTATAATGGACTTTAAAAACATCACTGTCCGTTTGGCCTAAACATCATTCAAACTTAACATCTTATTTGTTTGAATGACATTGAATATATATATGTGTGTGTGCGTGTGTGTGTGTGTGTGTGTGTGTGTGTGTGTGTGTGTGTGTGTGTGTGTTTGTGTGTATATTTTTAAACTTAAAAAGAAGGCTTTGTCAAGCTAACAATTTGCCTTGTCAAACTTTCCATATAGGCCTATGTATTTTAAATAACCAATGCTAAATCAGAAATGTGTGGTTCTGGATGGTTGTGTAAGGATTTCTACATGGGTATATCTTTATGTAATTTCAGTAACATCTACACAATTCCTGTTTGCCGCCTTCACCGTAATTGCGGTTCAACTACTCTGAATATCTGTTTTGCTGGAAAGACAAACCACTGTTTACAGTCAGAATACTTTAGCCTCCATAAACAATGATGTTGAAATCTTCAGTTGGACTTTAGTTGGTTTTAGTAATTCATGTGTGGCCAGCATTCATGTGAAAATAAATTCTGCTGTTGTGTAAGTGCGCGCGTGTGTGTGTGTGTGTGTGTGTGTAGGGCCTCCATATTGTGAGGTTGAATGTTCTCAAGGCCAAGTGGTTTTAAAGCACAAACAGTTTCTTCTAAATGAGTCCATTTACTTCAGCTCTTACTGAGACACTATGACCTCCATCTACATAGATCTCCACCACATTACTTCTATTGGCTCTCAGGCTCTTAAACCACATCCACTCTGGAGCCAGAAGAATGTTAATTGCCTAGTCTGTCTTTTTTTTAAAGAGTTACTCTAACCTACAGTATAGTAGGTGTATCAGGACTTACCTGTGACTTGCAAAACAATGACTTGACTTCTTACCTCTGCCAGTTTCTATTAATAAGTATGAAAACAAGCAGCTTTGTCATAATTAATGGTTAGATGGTCATTAGATGCGCTTATTAGCTGATAGAGATCGGACCACCCCTAGTTTTAATGCCACAAAGAAGATGGCCTGATGTGTTTACACAAGAATCACACTCACAGACTCACATGGAATCACATGCTCAAGTTTTTTTTTTTTTGCACATATAAGACCAGTTTTTTTTTGTTTTTTGTTTTTCTTTTTTTTTGTTTTTTACATGTATGACCAGCAGTTATCCCAGCTCTCATTTATATCAGAGGACTGATTTATTAAGAACTGTTGTAAATGTGTTTTACCTTTTGGCTGACTTTATCCTGAATCTTTGTTACTTGCAATTTTGTGGTATTACAAGTATTTACAGTCTGTTAATCGTTAGGTCAGTGTCACTATAAAGCCAGGAGTGTGCTAGTAATCCTGCCAATTATCCTTTTTTTTAAAGCATGTGAATGTCCACTTGAGTTTAGAGTGGATTCATAGAGGCTACTTTAGTTTCCATATCTCACCGGTCAATAATATCCCTGCACAAAATCATAAGAGCTCTTCAGAGGTCAACAGGGATCAGTCTCATTAAGAAGCTATAATGGAAAATAGCTATGAAGAGGGAGTGGAGATACTAAAACAAATAGGGGGAGAATGGAGTTAGTGATGGAGAGATATTAAAAATGTCAGCGGGTGAGAATGGAGAGGAAGAAGGAGAGCTGAGAGAGGTAGTGTGAGAGGTCTCAGGTTCGACCTCTTGTCTATTTTAATTTGCTTCTCTTCTTTGTGTCTTCTCCTAGTCATTGGATAAACCAGAGCAGAAACTAAAGCTGATGCTCTCTGAATGTTTTTCCATCATCTCTGGTGGCATTCATATATAAATTCTGCAAGTTGTTTCGCCCATTAGATCGAAATATCAGAAGAAACACATACTTTTAACCACCCATAGATTGTCCCCTCGAAGAAATCAGGACATAAGTGGTTGAAAGTGGAAAAAAGAGTCGAATTAAAACATCAGGTGTAAACGTGAATGTGTCTCCCTTGTCTACTTGTGATCCAATCAACCAAAACACATCTTAATGCCAGGTGTAAACAGGGCCTCAGAGTAAGTTTATACACATGCTGCAAGTTTGCTTCATGTGGGTTATCTCCAAATAAATACTCTGTAATAAAAATTAGGGCTGTTATTCTGTGCTAATTTATGATTAGTATATTATATATCATGCACCCAAACTTAATTGCCAAATGGATGGAGATCCATGATAAGCTTATATTTATTAATATGGGAATACAATTACCATTATTATTAACTGCTGTAGGCAACCACAGTCAGTATATATGTGTGTATATATATATATGTGTGTGTATATATATATATATGTGTGTGTATATATATATATATATATATATGTATATGTGTGTGTGTGTGTGTGTATATATATAATATTCTGAGTTTCCATGTTTGTTTAGCACTGTGTACTCATGCTATAATTGGGCAATTGAACAATTTAGCTGATTCAGGGTTTTAAAGGCACCATATTACAGTTTAACAAGTGTGAGCAACTTTCTCTAGATCCGTAAAATGTTTCCTGCTGAGGTACATTCAAATTAAATGTAGAATGTAGCTCTTTAGCTCTGTAGAAATGTAGTTCTGAAGCCAAATTGTGAGAAAAAAGTTAAATGAGTTTTCACCAGTTATCACTGTGGTTAGTTGAGCTGGAGGTAGTATAGAAACCACTGCATCTATAGAGATGGCAAATTATTTTTACACAGTGGTGGCACTTTAATACAAGCTTGGATTTAAATAAGTGCAATAAATTTGTCTTATTTCCCAGCAGTTTGCATATATTTGCTCATTTCCGGTACAGATCACCGTTCAGTGTACTGAACCTTTGTGACCGTGCTCACACGGTGTGACCTCAATACTGCATTGATATTTTCGTAGATAGAAACTTTGTACCCCACATCAATATTCCCCTCATGTTTTTCACACTCTTATACACGCAAAGTAATTTTGGTTTGCTTCGCTCCTGACTGGTGGCCCCTCGATTTTCCAGGTGTTCGTGCGCTTTCACTTGTCATGTTAGCTGTGTATGGACCGCGGCTTTGTAGTTGAGGTCACGTCTGAGAATGTAGCGTGTGTGAGAACAGTAAGCATTCGTGCTGACTGTGGTTTAGCAGTGGATTCCATTAGTCATGTGAAGACCACACTTGCTTTTAAACATTTTATACAGTTAGTGTAAATGTCAACCATACCCTGTGTGTCACTACATTAGTGTGATTACTGGCTTGAAAGCATGAAGCCTTACATCTGCACATTGCAGGTACAGATGTAAATTTTCCACTTGTGCTGCTGGTTTTTCATTAAGTTCTTATTTTCATTTGAAAGCATGAATGTTAATATACCTGTGTTTGTTTAGGTGTGATGGAGGAAACATGAATCTCAAAATTTTGTGATCTAGACAGCACTTTGGGCATCATAGGTACATTTTGATTGGCCCATGCCCAAAAATGCTATATTAATATGTAGGACTCTGTTCTAAAATCTAATTAGCCAGAAATTAGGCAGTATTTTTTTAAGGCATCACGATCATATTTAATGATAGGAATGAGTTTAATTTATATGTACCTTAAAGGAGACATATCATGCTTTTAAATCGTTCCTTTTTACATATAAATCATACATTTGTAGTCTATATAAAGCGGAACTGCAATGCTTGGGTCTAAATTCCTTATTATTATAGCTCCACAGGCCCCTTTTCTACCCCTTTTCTGATGTGCGTCTGAGAGCAACTCGTTTTGGTGCGGTCTCTTTAAATACAATTGAGACACTTCATACCTTGCCCCCTCTCCAGGATGCAGAGGTGACACTCGGTTCAACTCCACCCCGTTCGGCCATTTTTATAGTTTGATAGCAGAGATACGATTATCTAGCAGCACAGAAACTTTTTATTCACACGTTATTAACAAAATGTCAACAACGGAAGACTTGTCCAGCCAGGCTTACATGTTCGAGCCAGAGTCGGAGTCGGAGCCGGAGCGAGATGAAAATGAAGACGACGAACCTGCAGAACAACGTCTTCATATGGATGTATCGCAATGGTGTGTTACTGTATTTACACATGAAACTTTGGTCTTCCGACCTTTTACCACCGTGTCGATTTATTTTGATTAATATGTGCGAGGGAGAGAGAGCAAGACAGCGTCTAGTTTGGAGACGGTGTCTTGTTTACATTTTCGCCTGGCTCCGAAGAGAGAGAGACAGAGTGCGTGCACGCGACCGGGTCTCTCTCTCTCTGCTCGTTCTTTCAGTTAAACATGTGCCCTGTCACAAGCGCGGCAGTTCATCTACATTAGACGGTGTAATGAAGCGTGTGGGTTACTACATCCAACAACCGAACATTTTAACTTACCCTCTCGTAACTTCTGCATCTTTTAGCTTGGACCAGAGCCATAGAGAGAAAGAGTTGCGACACTCTTTGATGTCGCCGCTATGGCTGTCACGTGGTTCATGTAAGCCCCAATAGTTCCAAAACATACGCTGGCTGTAGAGGTGGGCGATATATCGTTTAGACGATAATATCCAAATTGTTGTCTGGACGATATGCAAAATTGGGATATCGAATATTTCATAATTTGTACAATCCGACCCCCCAAACATGAAAAGAGCTGATAGAAGTTAAAGAGAAAACAAATAACGCACACTATAACCTTCTAAACAATTATATGTAGTGATTTTTAATACTGTAGGGCAGTACTATTCCCGGAAGCAACCTCCGATGGTCCCGTGTCGTCAAAAACGCACATTCATACGTAAATTCGAAATAGTGCGCGCAGAAGCACATGCGCAAAACCGTTTTGGAAAATTATATATTAATTATTTTTATTTTATCATATGTCATTTTACAAAAGGACATTTTACAAACCTACGTTTTGCGCATGTGCTCCCGCACGCACTTTTTCAGTCACAACACAGCAATCAGAGGAGGACGCGCTGAAAACTGTAATGCTGTTCTCTTCCTTCATAACTCGTATTGAGAAGGTTTGAGTTGCAGAGGAATTTGTGACTGTTTCACCTGTTCAACCACATCAAAGTTTCGTAATTAGTAAGTCCGTGCTTTTCTCTTTTTGTTCTTATGTGCTGAAGGGCCGCTGTGCCTTGGTGAAACGGTGTTTGTATGTGAAGAGCTCTTTTCCAAAACGCCATAAACCTAAAAAGCTGCCTCAAAGAACCAGCAAAAGTAATGATTATGAATATATGTAAAATATTGCAATAAGACATTTTAATTGTTTATTAATTTCTGTGTCGGCTGCAAAGATGAAGTTGACGATCTACTATTGACTCGCGATCTTCGCAGTAGGCTAGTGAACGCACCGGAGAAATGCACATTTATTAGGCTACATAGTTTTATTTTATTTTGTTTTGGATGGTTTTGTTTAGAACCAGCTTTCTGTAAATATATTTCACATTTTTTAGGCCTGTGAGGCGAGTAGGCTACGGTTCGGTTCGGTTCATGATGATATCTACAGTTCAAGCACCTTATGTTGTGATTGCTAGCCTATATTACTTTTTATGTATTAAATTCAGGAAATTGGTGAATGAAAAATGTATTAAAATTAAGATACAAATAATACAAAACGAAATTCGTTTTAAAGAAAGGCTTTGTGCTTTCTGTTTTGAGTTCTCTGTGAAAGTTTGAAAGTCTTTTAGTGCCGCTTTCAGAGCGCGCGTCCATAATGGAGAACTGTCACGTGATATTGTTTTTTCCTCATAAATGCAAACACGAAAAATAAAAGACAAAAGACTTTTTTAAAAAGACAAACCATCAATTTTTGGAAGAAAATGGATGGATTTATAGCGTTTTGAGGAAAAAAAGGCGTTTTGGGGAAAAAATGGATGGAATTATAGTGTTCTGAAAATTTTTTTTTTTTACTTTGAATTATCATCATCAACAATATTGTTTGATTTAATAATCACTGTTGCAAGAGGTGCCTAGTTCCATTTTTTTTTTATTGTTTTATTTTGTAAGTGGAAAAAGTAGGGGCTACCTCAGATTCTGTTTAGTTAGCTCCTTTATTGTTTTTTCTATAGCCTACAATAATAGGTCAAATGCAGCAAGTCAAAAGACCAACTGGACCTTCTTTGCCAGTTTGCATACATTTCTTTGAAGGATGGCAAAAATATCGTCTGAATATCGATATCGAGATATTGGAAAAAAATATCGAGATATTCATTTTTGTCAATATCTCCCACCCCTAGCTGGCTGTCATGCTCTTCTATGGGACAGACAGCAGCGATTGCATTATTGAACGGTAAATATAAAATAAAACACACACCCAAGTACTTTTTCAGCTGTTATTGCATTATTGCATTTTGTTAATGTCAGTTTTGCATTTGGAGATAAGTTTTAGGCTATATTTTTGGAGGGAAAAGCTCAGGGAATGTTCGCATGGGTAGTAGCACTGGCTTTAGCGGCTCTAACTTAACTTTTCCATATCATTCATCTGATGATGGACGTCTCATGATATTTATTTTAGCACAACTGGGCTGTATTAGGCTATTGATTCCCGTGATTTTGTTTATAAATTTTGATTCAGCCATTAGCCTACCTTCGTGATCACGCAAAGAGGTCTGCCGTGGCGTTCCATTCAGAGTTCGCTTAAATATTTTTTATTAAACAATGACAGACAACAAAAATGTGTGCTTGTGTGGGTGTGTGTGAACAAGAAAAACAAAAACCAGGGGCAGGTGATCCACAGGACTGGTGATCCCATAACAGAGGTCCAGCATTGTTCTCACAAGCCGCTTCACTCAAGACAATAAAACATAATGAAAAGTTAGTATATCCCAAAAAATTAAATTAAATAAAAGTTGCTATAAAGGTGGTAGTAATTCATTACCGAACTCTTACTGTCACAGCTGACGAAGTCGCACTAGCTAGCAGGCAGTGCTTGAAAATTGGTTGAAACAACCAACATAAAATATAAATAATTACGCTGTGCATATACAAATGAAGACCAGTATAAGCATCGCAAAGGGCCTCTGATACAACATAGACAGTTGACAAATCAAAAGAGGTCGATATTTCAGCAACTTAACTCTAGAACAACTCGACGCGCAGCAATGTAAGTGAATGGTGTCCAACGCCAAAATGACAGTGTTTAGAACTATTCCGATCTTCAAATCCCGGAAGTAGGCGGTTAAAAGCGGAGCCATTATTTACAACGGAGGTCTATGGGAGTGTCGCAACTCTTTCTCTCTATGGCTCTGGCTTGGACTACAAAATTCCAGCGAGAAATAAAAATGGCGGATTGCTCAAAGTGTTGGGCTGGAAGTCAATGTCCTTATTTGGCAGTTCCGCTGCAAATACTGTGACGTAATAGTTCACAAAATGTCATAGATAACAGAAAAATCGGAACAGGTTGAAAAATAAGGCCAAAACAGAATATAAAGATATCAACGAAGCACCTGAAGAGAATAATTTCAACTTTTCTGTACTTCTAAACACTCCAAATATACAACAAAATGCATTTAAGGGCTAAAAAAGTGGATTTAGCATGATATGTCCCCTTTAAGTGGAACTTTCAGACTTTGCATCAGGACTAAGATGATGCCATAAAATGCTGTTGTGAAAAATAAATGTGCTTAATTGGATTGAATGTACTTAAAGTATATTTAAAAACAAATTGTACTTGGAGATATGATATTAATAAAATATAAAGCCTCTTAAGTGTACCTAAAGATTGCACTTCACTTTCATGACTGTTTCTTAACACACTTAAGTACATTTTTAAAAGTGTACTTTGTAATATCAAATTAAAAGTTTTACCTTATAGTACATTTTAAATAATTATATTTTAATAATCCTTTGTCGTGCTTTGAAGTGCAGTTATTTTGATGTGTTGTTTAATTAAATGAAGCACATGTAAAGTAGTTGATTATAATTTTAACTGCAGTGTTTTTTATCATTACATTTAATATATTTTAAATGTATTAAAATGCAGTTTCTTCATTACAAAATGTGTTATTGCAACAACAACAAAAAATGCATGATGTCATAAAATTGTCTATAGAAATGACATTTAAAGTGTATTTAGTTAAACTTAAATGCTTGTCAGACATTTTTTCAAAGATAATAGTCGTAATTATGAAATTCCATATATAGATGTACAACGGGCCATAAAAGCTTTCTAAAGTTCAGCTAATTGCATTTAAAAAATATAGCTGCGAGCAGCGATTACGGGCCCAAGCCGGTGGTACCGCAACCCCGGTGCCTTTAGTTACCTAAAGGCACCGGGGTGGCGGTACCGCCGGCTTGGGCCCTTCATCGCTGCTCGCAGCTATATATATATATATATATATATATATATATATACATACACACACATACATATATATGTATATATATATATATATATATATATATATATATATATATATTATTGTTCAAAAGTTTGAGGTCAGTAAGATTTTTAATGTTTTTAGGAGAAGTCTCTTCTGCTCACCAAGGCTGCATTTATTGATTAAAAATACAAACAAAAACAGTAATATTGTGAAATATTATTCCAATTTAAAACAGCTGTTTTCAATTTTTAAATATTTTACATAGTAATTCATTTCTGTGATCAAAGTTGAGTTTTCAGCATCATTACTCCAGTCTTCAGTGTCACATGATCCTTCAGAAATCATACTAATATGATGATTGATGCTCAATTCATTATTATTTTCAATGTTGAAAACAGTTGTGTACAGATTTTTTTTTTTCAAAATGCTTTGATGAATGTAAAGTTCAAAAGAACAGCATATATTTCAAATATGTATATTTTTAACATTATAAATGTCTTTACTGTAACTGTTGATCAGTTTAACTCATCCTTCATAAATAAAAGTACTGATTTATTTTATTTATTTCCCCCCAAAATAAAATTTTAATTATTACTAACCCAAAACTTTTGAGCGGTAGTGTTTAACGTTACAAAAGCTTTAGATTTCAGATAAATGCTGTTCTTTTGAACTTTCTATTCATCAAAGACTGTACACAACTGTTTTCGACATTTAAAATAATAATGAATGTTTCTTGAGTATCAATCATCATATTAGAATAATTTCTGAAGGATCATGTGACAGTGACGACTGGAGTAATGATGCTGAAAACTCAGCTTTGATCACAGGAATAAATAACAGCTGCTTTCTATTTTAATATATTTTAAACTGTTTTAAATTGGAATGATATTTTACAATATTACTGTTTTTGTTTGTATTTTTAATCAAATAAATGCAGCCTTGGTGAGCAGAAGAAACTTCTGTTATGTGCGCGCCACAGACTGCACGCACGTCCGCTTAGAGTTCCGCCTTTTGCCTTCCGTCAATATTACGTTATTAGAAAAATATTTTTTTAGAGAATCGATTTTTTGACATTTGTGAATCGATTCAGAATCGTCCACGTCCGCATCGCGATGCATCTAAGAATACATTTTTTCTCCCACCCCTAGATTTCATACAACAGGTTAATAAACAGTTACAATTAAGTCACTTACTGTACATTTTAGATGCAATGTTGACTGTTTTTGTTCTGTTTCAGCAGCGAAAATAGTTAAACAAAGATCACGGCAGAACCATCACGCATCACGTGTTTTCTCATAACTGAACGATTCAGCATTTTTAACGAATCGGTTGACTCAAAGATTGAATGATCAATCCATAAACATCTGTCTTAATCATGATCGACTCATTCGAACGAATCGTTTGAACGAATGAATCAATGACTCGCTTATTAAGATGGATGCCTGGCGACACCTAATGGCGGTTTAGTGTTGTTTAAAAGCATCATTCTTTCCCACATGTGTGTGATTTGTGTGTGCAACATTATCATTATTTTTCTTTCACTATTATATTAGCGATTTAAAAGCACCCACTCGTGTCACACGTCGATTAACCGGTGGGAAAATATCCTCAGACACATACCTAATAAATGTATATTTAAATACAATATTGGCCTACCTGGTAAAAAGTTTTATATACTATTTTGATGTCCTTTTGGACACAAGAGGGCAGTATAGCCCTATGTTTGCTTTTTTGTTGAACCAAATAGCACTAAATAGCCTGTTTTAACTTTTTCATTCTTCTTGAATTGCAAAAACAGAATAAAATGGGTTTAGTTGTGATATTTGTATTCTTTTATATAGAAATAAATGGTATATAATTACATTTTTAGAAGATTTTTAGTGTTTCCTTTTTGGACATTACTTTAATCCCTCGCCATAGCAAAACCGTTTGAGATATTTATTATCCATTCACAATTTAGCATATTTAATGTAGTTTCATCATGTTGAAAAAGTTTGGTACGAATAAAATAAATAGTTTAAGAGGAGTGGCTAAAAATTCAGAGGCTGATTTTGCAAAAAAATTCACATTCAGACCAAAATATCTGACTTCCTGATGGCCAGAGCTATTGAATGTAAATTAGAAAGTTGTCCGGCTTGATGAGAACAATATACAAACTGTTTTTTCTTTACTGTAGTTAAAACTAACCCCCCCACTTTTGTCAAAAGCATGTTGAAAGTGACACACTTCCTGCTGCCAGTTGGTGGCGCTATAACTTTGACTCACAATAGCTACATCCATCTAATCGGCCTCTTACCACGAACACACTGCTGAAGTTTCATCAAGATCAGTTAATGTATGCAGAAGTTATTCCACTTCCGTGTTTCTCTTTTCTCGCCATAAATTCGATTCCTCGCCACAGCCAAACCGTTCGAGATATCAAAAATCCGTCCGCAATTTAGCATCCTCAAAGTCTTGACTACATGCACACCGAGTTTGAAGGGGACACGGTGAATTTTCTAGGAGGAGTATTTCACATTCCACAGCAAGCGTTTTCCAAACAACCCATAATAGCCGACTTCCTGTTGGGCTGGCGTAAAACTTGACCGGGGTAAAGTTGTTCGGCCCGATGAGATCTATATGTGTACCGAGTTTCATATTAATTCATGCGAGCGTGTTTGATATATGGATCAAGTTTTAGAACCCCGTTCAAGGGGGCGCTGTTGAGCCCCCCAGCCACGCCCGGGTACCAGCTTCAGCCCGTCCCTGGTGGCCGTGGGTTCTGACCTGTGTGCAAAGTTTCAAGAGTTTTTGAGCACGTTAAGGACCCCAAAAGCCCCTGAAACCTTGATTAACAATATAAAAGCAATAGTCAAATCCCCCCCTCCCCTCACACACACACAGACACAGAGAGAGGGAGAGAAAATTCTTCAGAAAATCCACATTCAAACCAAAATATCTCTCTTCCTGTTGGTCGGAGATGGTTCATGTAAATTAGAAAGTTGTCCGTCTTGATGAGAACAATACACATACCAAGTTTTGTTGCTGTTGATAAAACTAACCCCCCCACTTATGACTAAAGGTGGCGCTACTGAGCCCCTCACCACGCCCGTTTCTGAAACTTTGCACATGTCTACGGGCTAATAAATGTGATGTGTCTGTTGAGTTTCATGCAATTTCAAGTATGTTAAGAGTCTCAAAAGCATCAAAAAATAATATTAAAGTTTGATGCGTTGCCACGGCAACAGTATCTAAGATATCAATAATCCTTTCACAGGTTTACATCTGCCGTGTGTCTACATTGTACACATAAAGTTTGAAGCAAATCGGGTAAAAATAAGACACTGATTTCAAAGCATTTTGAAAGTGATGTACTTCCTGCTGCCTGTTGGTGGCGCTATAACTTTTACTCACAATAGTCACATCCATGTGATCGGCCTCTTACAACGAACACACTGCTGAAGTTTCATCAAGATCAGTTAATGTATGCAGAAGTTATAACACACTTCCTGTTTCATTTTTTCGCCATAAATTTGTTTCCTCGCCACGGCCAAACCGTTCGAGATATCAAAAATCCGTCCGCAATTTAGCATCCTCAATGTCTTGACTTCATGCACACCGAGTTTGGAGGCGAATCGATGAATTCCCTAGGAGGAGTACATTAAATTCCACAGCATGCGTTTCCAAACAACGCTAAATAGCCAACTTCCTGTTTGGCTGGCGTAAAACTTAGAGCACGAAAGTTGTTCGGCCCGATGAGATCTATATGTGTACCGAGTTTCATATTATTACATGCAAGCGTGTTTGATTTATGGACACGTGTTTGGATCCCGTTCCAGGGGGCGCTGTCGAGCCCCCCTGCCACGCCCGGGTACCAGCTTCAGTCCGGCCCTGATGGCCGCGGGTTCTGACGTGTGTGCAAAATTTCAAGAGTTTTCGAGCATGTTAAGGGCCCCAAAAGTGGCCGAAAGGTTGACAAAATAATAATAATAATAATAATAATAATAAATATAGCTGCGAGCAGCGATTACGGGCCCAAGCCGGTGGCACCGCAACCCCGGTGCCTGGTGAAGTCGTCCTGCACGTAAAGTGACGATGCATGAGTCATGCGCCAACATGGGGGCGTTTCCCAAACGCCCCCAAGATTGCCAAAAAAGCGCCGACGCCTCCAGTAGGCTACTACACAGCCTACAACACAGTGAAGCAACAAGTCCACTTCTCCAAACAACATCAAATCAGCTGTTACAAGCGGGTTATACAGACAATCACAGCGTCCAGCATAAATCCGAGAGTCGAAATTCACAATCACAATAATAGGGCAGAGTCAGACAGCTGAAACGGAACCCCCGCATGAAAATACGCAGAACACAGAAGGTTATGTGTCCAGAAAGAGCTAACCACTGAGTCTCAAATATTCTCACATTTTTCTCAGTTCCACACTCTAACGAGTTAATGTTTTTTGTCTTTGTAAGGCAGTATTTTGCACAACATTAAAAATGCAAACCCATGCAGCTTTCTTTGTCTCATGTAAATAACAGTCCGCATTAACTTCCACTCATTATTATTATTTTTTTAATCCTTTTAATGTGGATGCATGTTGGTACAGATGGAGTTTGGTCGCCGGATTATTGCATTTTTAATAGAGAAAAAAAAAACAGAACAAACACTAATGGCCTGCAATTCTTATTCCGACAATCACAATCAGAACGAATCACGAATGTAACAATTCTACAAATAAATAAAACATATCCAGTTAACTGGCAGAGCATTCATTTCGTTCGTTTTTTTTTTAAAAATAAATAAGAGAAGATCTAGCGCTGAAATGTGTTTTCAAGTGATCAAATCAAGTGATCAAAGTGCTCGTTGCCGCTGCGATCAGTGACGCGGATACAGTGTTTTCTCGTGTGGCTTGCGCACACGCCACACTCTTCATTTGGACGCGCGCTTCAATCCGTTGTGGATAGGCTACATACAGTAATGCACACAAATGTGTCCCTGCTTGATATACAATAACATAATCGGTTTTGATGAGAAAAAAAAACCTAACGTTAGACGAGAAAAATAAAACCATATGAGAGCGGCTTCGAACCTGCAACCTCTGACATGCTAGGCGAAAGTTCAAACAACTGGACCATTAAAATACACAGTAGGCGGTTTCTCGATGATAATTCTCGAGCTGACTTGATGTAAAGCCATTCGTATTTGCACAGTTGATTTTTTCCCCCTCTGAAATAAATAGCAAAAAGTCATAGCTGAGACTATGTGCATGATTATGCTGTATTATTCTACTTGATAAAAACGTATTGCAGCAAGATTATGCGTAGGCTACAAAATAATTAGAACAGCTACGTCCGTGTGACTGTAATTCATGCGCAATTGAGCATACACATCAAAGAGCAGGGCCTCACATTTCAAGTTCGCACAGGGCCTCGCACTCTTTTTTTACAGTCTATGCTCGCACCCCACCAGCGATGGCTGAGCGGTATATTGCATTCTCCAAAATTGCCGCGTCGTTCAGGTCGGTCAAAGCCATATTTTTATTATGGTTCTCTCATTTATATAACGTTGCTATAGCGTTATATTTGTGTGTGTTGCAAAGTGTTTACTTATATTTGTGTACACTTGCAATAAAACACAACATTGTGCTTTTGTTAAATGAATTCAAACAATCTGTTTAATTTTAAATTAAACTAAAATGCTCACGCCATTCATAACGGTGCGCGTCCACGGCGAGGAACCAGCAGAACAGTCAACGTATTAGTTCATACTAGGAATTCATTGAAAACGCTCGCTCCGCATCATTATCAATGTCAGTGCAGACGAACATATTTTACTTTCGTTTTTAAGTTAGCGATTCAAAAGCCCCTTGCGGTGTCACACGTCGATTAACCGGTGGTAAAATATTCTCACCGTCACTAGTATATTTATATATACAATAGGCCTACCTGATTTTGAACACAAGAGGGCAGTATAGCCCTATGTATGACTTGATTTTTTTTTTTTTTACAGTTTTTACAACTTAGAATAAAATTAGAATACAAATTTTTTTTTAAAAGAATAAAATGGGTTTAGTTGTGATATTTCTATACTTTTATATAGAAATAAATGGTATATAATTACATTTTTAGAAGGTATGAGGTTTTTATTGTTTCCTTTTTAGACATTAACCTACTTTAATTCCTCGCCATAGCAAAACCGTTTGAGATGTTTAATATACGTTCACAATTTACCATCTTTAATGTATTTTCATCATGTTGAAAAAGGTTGGTGTGAATAAAATAAACAAGTTAGGAGGCGTAGCTAAAAACTGAGTCTGAAATATCCAAAAAAATCCACATTCAAACCAAAATATCTGACTTCCTGTTGCTCACAGCTAATGACTTTAAATTAGAAAGTTGTCCGGCTCGATGAGACCAATATACGCACTGATTTTTCTAACTGTAGGTAAAACTAACCCCCCCACTTTTGTCAAAAACATTTTGAAAGTGACACACTTCCTGCTACCAGTTGGTGGCGCTATAACTTTGACTCACAATAGTTACATCCATCTGATCGGCCTCTTACCACGAACACACTGCTGAAGTTTCATCAAGATCAGTTAATGTGTGCAGAAGTTATAACACTTCGTGTTTCTCTTTTCTCGCCATAAATTCGTGTCCTCGCCACGGCCAAACCGTTTGAGATATCAAAAATCCGTCCGAAATTTAGCATCCTCAATGTCTTGACTTCATGCACACCGAGTTTGGTGGCGATTTAATTCATTCTCTAGGAGAAGTGTTTCAAATTCCACAGCAAGCGTTCTCCAAACAACCCATAATTGCCGACTTCCTGTTGGGCTGGCGTAAAATTTAGAGCACGAAAGTTGTTCGGCCCGATGAGATCTATATGTGTACCGAGTTTCATATTATTACATGCAAGTGTGTTTGATTTATGGACAAGTGTTCGGATCCCGTTCCAGGGGGCGCTGTTGAGCCCCCCTGCCACGCCCGGGTACCAGCTTCAGCCCAGCCCTGGTGGCCGCGGGTTCTGACTTGTGTGCAAAGTTTCAAGAGTTTTCGAGCACGTTAAAGGCCCCAAAAGCCCCTGAAACCTTGAAAAACAGGAATTTTAAACAAATCTCACTCAAAAGACAAATCCCCCCACCCCTCACACACACAGAGACGCAGAGGCAGAGAGAGAGAGGGAGAGAATTCTCCAAAAAATCACATTCAAACCAAAATATCTCACTTCCTGTTGGTCACAGCTTATGACTATAAATTAGAAAGTTGTCCGGCTTGATGAGAACAATATACATACCGATTTTTGTGACTCTACTTAAAACTAAGCCCCCATTTTTGACTAAAGGTGGCGCTACTGAGCCCCTCACCACGCCCGTTTCTGAAACTTTGCACATGTCTACTGGATCATAAATGTGATGTGTCTGTCGAGTTTCATGCATTTTCAAGCACGTGAAGAGTCTCAAAAGCATCCGAAAAGAATATTAAAGTTTGATGCGTTGCCACGGCAACAGTATCTAATATATCAATAATCCTTTCACAGGTCTACATCTGCCGTGTGTCTACATTATACACATAAAGTTTGAAGCAAATCGGATAAAAATAAGAGGGTGATTTCAAAGCATTTTGAAAGTGACACACTTCCTGCTGCCAGTTGGTGGCGCTATAACTTTGACTCACAATAGTCACATCCATGTGATCGGCCTCTTACAACGAACACACTGCTGAAGTTTCATCAAGATCAGTTAATGTATGCAGAAGTTATAACACACTTCCTGTTTCCATTATTCGCCATAAATTCGTTTCCTCGCCATGGCCAAACCGTTCGAGATATCAAAAATCCCCTGGCAATTTTTCATCCTCAATGCCTTGACTTCATGCACACCGAGTTTGGAGGCGATTTGATGAATTCCCTAGGAGAAGTGTTTCAAATTCCTGAGCATGCGTTTCCAAACAACCCATAATAGTCGACTTCCTGTTGGGCTGGCGTAAAACTTAGAGCACGAAAGTTGTTCGGCCCGATAAGATCTATATGTGTACCGAGTTTCATATTATTACATGCAAGCGTGTTTGATTTATGGACCAAGTTTTCGGACCCCGTTCCAGGGGGCGCTGTCGAGCCTCCCTGCCACGCCCGGGTACCAGCTTCAGCCCGGCCCTGATGGCCGCGGGTTCTGACCCGTGTGCAAAGTTCCAAGAGTTTTCGAGCATGTTAAGGGCCCCAAAAGTGCCCGAGAAGTAGAAAAAAATAATAAATATAGCTGCGAGCAGCGATTACGGGCCCAAGCCGGTGGCACCGCAACCCCGGTGCCTTTAGTTACCTAAAGGCACCGGGGTGGCAGTACCGCCGGCTTTGGCCCTTCATTGCTGCTTGCAGCTATATTTATATATATATATATAAAAGACCAAAAATATTGCTTGACTTACCTTATTCTGATTTTATGATACACTCAAAATATTCCACAACAAATCCTTTAAATTTAATGTAAAAATAAAAATGAAAGAAAGCAGTGTTGGGCTCACGTAACCCTCTCATTAGAATCAAAATGTTTCAACATTTGCGATGTATGTGGATGCTAAACTATTCTTTATTATAGGCTTTGTTCTTCACTCGTGTTCCAATATCGACGGAAAAAATCATCCTCTTCACATGCGCAAAAATGTGCTTGGAAAATTCATAGTGGAGCGGTGCTTACCGTGAATGTACGAATTGTACAACTGACTATTTAGAGCAGTGTAATCTTTATATGTTAGGTTGACCATTTTATTATTATATTTTATTAAGTCTATAATGAACAGGCTGCAATGTCAAGATTGCAATGCTGGAGTGTGTGTGTGTGTGTGTGTGTGTGTGTGTGTTCATGTTTTTCTGTCCCGGTGGGGACTTTAACCTGAATGCACACAGACTCATGGGGACTCGTGTCACAGTGGGGACCTAAATAGAGGTCCCCATGGGTAAACAAGCTTCATACAGAATGAGTTTTTTTGGAAATGTATAAATGCAGAAAGTTTTCTGTGATGGGTAGGTTTAGAGGTAGGGTTAGTGTAAGGAGATAAAATATACAGTTTGTACAGTATAAAAATCATTAAATCTATGGAGAGTCCCCACAAAGATAGTAAACCGTGTGTGTGTGGGTGGGTGTGTGTGTGTGGCGTTGGTGCGATTGAACAGTGGACACATAAAAACATACTCCGTCATTATACAGGACGACATTCAAACTGCAAAGTGTTAACTTGTATTTGTGTACAGTCGCAATAAAACACAACATTCTGCTTTTGTAAAATAATTTCAAGCAATCCACCCCCCGAAAGGCGCTAATTTTAAAATGAAACTAAAATGCTTATGGCTGCACGGGCATTCATAACGGTGCGCATCCACGGCGAGGAACGAGCAGAACAGAGTGAACGTTTTTCAGTTAATTCCTACTTCCATAGGAATTCATTTGAAACGCTCGCTCAACCACTATCAATGTCAGTGCGGACGAACATATTTTACTTTCGTTTTTAAGTTGGCGATTCAAAAGCCCCCAGTGGTGTCACACGTCGATTAACCGGTGGTAAAATATTCTCACCGTCACATACCTAGTATATTTTTATGTAGATACAATAAGCCTTCCTGATTTTGAACACAAGAGGGCAGTATAGCCCTATGTATGACTTGACTTTTATGGGACTAAATAGTACAATTACTATTTTTAAACTTGAAAAAAAAAAAGAATAAAATGGGTTTAGTTGTGATATTTTTATACTTTTATATAGAAATAAATGGTGTTTAATTACATTTTTAGAAGATGAGGCTTTAAGGGTTACTTTACTTTAGTCCCTCACTATAGCAAAACCGTTTGAGATGTTTAATATCCGTTCACAATTTAGCATCTTTAATGTATCTTTATCATTTTGAAAAAGTTTTGTGTGAATAAAATAAACCAGTTAGGAAGAGTAGCTAAAAACTCAATGTCTGAAATATCCAAAAAATCCACATTCAAACCAAAATATCTGACTTCCTTTTGCTCTGAGCTAATAACTGTAAATTAGAAAGTTGTCTGACTCGATGAGCCCAATATATATACTGATTTTTGGAACTGTTGGTAAAACTAACCCCCCCACTTTTGTCAAAAGCATGTTGAAAGTGACACACTTCCTGCTGCCAGTTGGTGGCGCTATAACTTTGGCTCACAATAGTTACATCCATCTGATCGGCCTCTTACCACGAACACACTGGTGAAGTTTCATGAAGATCAGTTAATGTATGCAGAAGTTATACCACTTCGTGTTTCTCTTTTCTCGCCATAATTTCGTTTCCTCGTCACGGCCAAACCGTTCGAGATATCAAAAATCCGTCCGCAATTTAGAATCCTCAATGTCTTGACTTCATGCAAACCGAGTTTGGTGGGGATTGGATGAATTCTCTAGGAGGAGTACTTCGCATTCCACAGCAAGCGTTTTCCAAACAACCCATAATAGCCGACTTCCTGTTGGGCTGGCGTAAAACTTGACCGGGGAAAGTTGTTCGGCCCGATGAGATCTATATGTGTACCGAGTTTCATATTAATTCATGCAAGCGTGTTTGATCTATGGACCAAGTTTTGGGACCCCTTTCAAGGGGGCGCTGTTGAGCCCCCCTGCCACGCCCGGGTACCAGCTTCAGCCCGTCCCTGATGGCAGGGGGTTCTGACTTGTGTGCAAAGTTTCAAGAGTTTTTGAGCATGTTAAGGACCCCAAAATCCCCTGAAACCTTGATTAACAATATAAAAGCAATAGTCAAATCCCCCCTCCCCTCACACACACAGAGACACAGAGAGAGGGAGAGAAAATTCTTCAGAAAATCCACATTCAAACCAAAATATCTCTCTTCCTGTTGGTCGGAGATAGATCATGTAAATTAGAAAGTTGTCCGTCTTGATGAGAACAATACACATACCAAGTTTTGTTGCTGTTGATAAAACTAACCCCCCCACTTATGACTAAAGGTGGCGCTACTGAGCCCCTCACCACGCCCGTTTCTGAAACTTTGCACATGTCTACTGGATAATAAATGTGATGTGTCTGTCGAGTTTCATGCAATTTCAAGTATGTTAAGAGTCTCAAAAGCATAAAAAAAGAATATTAAAGTTTGATGCGTTGCCACGGCAACAGTATCTAAGATATCAATAATCCTTTCACAGGTTTACATCTGCCGTGTGTCTACATTGTACACATAAAGTTTGAAGCAAATCTGGTAAAAATAAGACAGTGATTTCAAAGCATTTTAATAGTGATGTACTTCCTGCTGCCTGTTGGTGGCGCTATAACTTTGACTCACAATAGTCACATCCATCTGATCGGCCTCTTACCACGAACACACTGCTGAAGTTTCATCAAGATCAGTTAATGTGTGCAGAAGTTATAACACTTCGTGTTTCTCTTTTCTCGCCATAAATTCGTTTCCTTGCCACGGCCAAACCGTTTGAGATATCAAAAATCCGTCTGCAATTTAGCATCCTCAATGTCTTGACTTCATGCACACCGAGTTTGGTGGCGATTTAATTAATTCTCTAGGAGAAGTGTTTCAAATTCCACAGCAAGCGTTCTCCAAACAACCCATAATTGCCGACTTCCTGTTGGGCTGGCGTAAAATTTAGAGCACGAAAGTTGTTCGGCCCGATGAGATCTATATGTGTACCGAGTTTCATATCATTACATGCAAGTGTGTTTGATTTATGGACAAGTGTTCGGATCCCGTTCCAGGGGGCGCTGTTGAGCCCCCCTGCCACGCCCGGGTACCAGCTTCAGCCCGGCCCTGATGGCCGCAGGTTCTGACCTGTGTGCAAAGTTTCAAGAGTTTTCGAGCACGTTAAAGGCCCCAAAAGCCCCTGAAACATTGAAAAACAGGAATTTTAAAGAAATCTCACTCAAAAGACAAATCCCCCCACCCCTCACACACACAGAGACGTAGAGGCAGAGAGAGAGAGGGAGAGAATTCTCCAAAAAATCACATTCAAACCAAAATATCTCTCTTCCTGTTGGTCACAGCTTATGACTATAAATTAGAAAGTTGTCCGGCTTGATGAGAACAATACACATAACGATTTTTGTGACTCTACTTAAAACTAAGCCCCCATTTTTGACTAAAGGTGGCGCTACTGAGCCCCTCACCACGCCCGTTTCTGAAACTTTGCACATGTCTACTGGATAATAAATGTGATGTGTCTGTCGAATTTCATCGAATTTCAAGTATGTTAGGAGTCTCAAAAGCATCTGAAAAGAATATTAAAGTTTGATGCGTTGCCACAGCAACAGTATCTAAGATATCAATAATCCTTTCACAGGTCTACATCTGCCGTGTGTCTACATTGTACACATAAAGTTTGAAGCAAATCGGGTAAAAATAAGACAGTGATTTCAAAGCATTTTGAAGGTGATGTACTTCCTGCTGCCTGTTGGTGGCGCTATAACTTTGACTCACAATAGTCACATCCATGTGATCGGCCTCTTACAACGAACACACTGCTGAAGTTTCATCAAGATCAGTTAATGTATGCAGAAGTTATAACACACTTCCTGTTTCATTTTTTCGCCATAAATTTGTTTCCTCGCCACAGCCAAACCGTTTGAGATATCAAAAATCCCCTGGCAATTTTTCATCCTCAATGTCTTGACTTCATGCACACCGAGTTTGGTTGTGATTGGACAAATATTCTAGGAGGAGTATTTCAAATTCCAGAGCATACGTTTTTCAAACAACCCATAATAGTCGACTTCCTGTTGGGCTGACGTAAAACTTAGAGCACGAAAGTTGTTCGGCCCGATAAGATCTATATGTGTACCGAGTTTCATATTATTACATGCAAGCGTGTTTGATTTATGGACCAAGTTTTCGGACCCCGTTCCAGGGGGCGCTGTCGAGCCTCCCTGCCACTCCCGGGTACCAGCTTCAGCCCGGCCCTGATGGCCGCGGGTTCTGACCTGTGTGCAAAGTTTCAAGAGTTTTCGAGCATGTTAAGGGTCTCAAAAGTGCCCGAGAAGTAGAAAAAAATAATAAATATAGCTGCGAGCAGCGATTACGGGCCCAAGCCGATGGCACCGCAACCCCGGTGCCTTTACCTAAAGGCACCGGGGTGGCGGTACCGCCGGCTTTGGCCCTTCATCGCTGCTCGCAGCTATATATATATATATATATATATATATATATATATATATATATATATATATATATATATATATATATATATATATATATATATATATACATACACATGGCTATAATGAACAGGCTGCGATGTCAAGATTGCAATGCTGGAATGTGTGTGTGTGTGTGTGTGTGTGTGTGTGTGTGTGTGTGTGTGTGTGTGTGTGTGTTGCATGTGTGTTCATGTTTTTCTATCCCGGTGGGGACTTCAACCTGAATGCACACAGACTCATGGGGACTCGTGTCACAGTGGGGACCTAAATAGAGGTCCCCATGGGTAAACAAGCTTAGAAATCATACACAATGAGTCTTTTTGGAAATGTAAAAATGCAGAAAGTTTTCTGTAATGGGTAGGTTTAGGGGTAGGGTTAGTGTGAGGAGATAGAATATACAGTTTGTAAAGTATAAAAACCATTAAGTCTATGGAGAGTCCCCACAAAGATAGTAAACCGTGTGTGTGTGTGTGTGTGTGTGTGTGTGTGTGTGTGTGTGTGTGTGTGTGTGTGTGTGTGTGTGTGTGTGTGTGTGTGTGTGTGTGTGGCGTGGGCGCGATGGAACAGTGGACACATAAAAACATACGTCATTATACAGGACGACATTTAAACTGCAAAGTGTTAACTTATATTTGTGTACTGTCGCAATAAGACACAACATTGTGCTTTTGTAAAATAATTTCAAGCAATCCACCCCCCTGAAAGGCGCTAATTTTAAAATTAAACTAAAATGCTCATGGCTGCACGGGCATTCATGGTGCGCATCCACGACAAGGAACGAGCAGAACAAAGTGGACGTTTTTCAGTTAATTCCTACTTCCAAAGGAATTCATTTGAAACGCCCGCTCAACCGCTCACCCTGTGGTCTGTGTGAGTCCTAATGCCCCAGTGTAGTGACGGGGACACTATACTGCCAAAAGAGCACCGTCCTTCGGATTAGACGTTAAACCGAGGTCCTGACTCTCTGTGGTCATTAAAAATTCCAGGATGTCCTTCGAAAAAGAGTAGGGGTGTAACCCCGGCATCCTGGCCAAATTTGCCCCTTGGCCTCTATCCATCATGGCCTCCTAATCATCCCCATGTACTGATATACTGATTGGCTTCATCACTGTCTCCTCTCCACCAGTAAGCTGGTGTGTGGTGGGCGTTCTGGCGCAATATGGCTGCCGTCGCATCATCCAAGTGGATGCTGCACATTGGTGATGGTTGAGGAGATTCCCCCCATCTATGTAAAGCGCTTTGAGGTCTCAGAAAAAGCGCTATATAAATGTAACAAATTATTATTATTATTATCAACCACTATCAATGTCAGTGCGGACGAAAATATTTACTTTCGTTTTTAAGTTTGCGATTCAAAAGCCCCCAGCGGTGTCACACGTCGATTAACCGGTGGTAAAATATTCTCACCGTCACATACCTAGTATATTTTTATGTAAATACAATAGTCCTACCTGATTTTGAACACAAGAAGGCAGTATAGCTCTATGAATGACTTGACTTTTATGAGACTAAATAGTACAATTTCTATTTTTAAACTTATAAATAATTATTAAATTTAAAAAAAAAAAGAATAAAATGAGTTTGGTTGTGATATTTGTATACTTTTATAGAAATAAATGGTGTATAATTACATTTTTAGAAGATGAGGCTTTTAGTGTTTAATTTTTGTACATTACTTCAGTCCCTCACTATAGCAAAACCATTTGAGATGTTTAATATCCGTTCACAATTTAGCATCTTTAATGTATTTTCATCATTTTGAAAAAGTTTGGTGTGAAAAAATAAGCCAGTTTGGAAGAGTAGCTAAAAACTCAGAGTCTGAAATATCCCAAAAATCCACATTCAAACCAAAATATCTGACTTTCTTTTGCTCTGAGCTAATGACTGTTAATTAGAAAGTTGTCCGGCTCGGTGAGACCAATCTATATACTCATGTTTGTAACTGTTGGTAAAACTAACCCCCCCACTTTTGTCAAAAGCATGTTGAAAGTGACACACTTCCTGCTGCCAGTTGGTGGCGCTATAACTTTGACTCACAATAGTTACATCCATCTGATCGGCCTCTTATCACAAACACACTGCTGAAGTTTCATCAAGATCAGTTAATGTATGCAGAAGTTATAACACTTCGTGTCTCTCTTTTCTCGCCATAAATTCATTTCCTCGCCACGGCCAAACCGTTCAAGATATCAAAGATCCGTCCGCAATTTAGCATCCTCAATGCCTTGACTTCACGCTGACCGAGTTTGGAGGCGAATCGATGTATTTCCTAGGAGGAGTACATTAAATTCCACAGCAAGCGTTTCCAAACAACCCTAAATAGCCGACTTCCTGTTGGGCTGGCGTAAAACTTAGAGCACGAAAGTTGTTCGGCCCGATGAGATCTATATGTGTACCGAGTTTCAAATTAATTCATGCAAGTGTGTTTGATATATGGACCAAGTTTTAGAACCCCGTTCAAGGGGGCGCTGTCGAGCCCCCCTGCCAAGCCCGGCTACCAGATTCAGCCCCGCCCTGATGGCCGCGGGTTCTGACCTGTGTGCAAAGTTTCAAGAGTTTTCGAGCACGTTTAGGGACCCAAAAGCCCCAGAAACCTTGAAAAACAAATGAAAAAGTAAATCTCACTCAACTGACAAATCACCCCCACCCCTCACACACTCAGAGACAGAGAGAGAGAGAGAAAATTCTCCAAAAAATCACATTCAAACCAAAATATCTGACTTTCTGTTGCTTTGTGCTATTAAGTGTAAATTAGAAAGTTGTCCGGCTCGATGAGAACAATATACATACCAATTTTTGTGATTCTAGGAAAAACTAAGGCCCCATTTTTGACTAAAGGTGGCGCTACTGAGCCATTCCACCACGCCCGTTTTTGAAACTTTGCACATGTCTACTGGCTAATAAGTGTGATGTGTCTGTTGAGTTTCATGCAATTTCAAGTATGTTAAGAGTCTCAAAAGCATCAAAAAAGAATAATAAAGTTTGATGCGTTGCCATGGCAACAGTATCTAAGATATCAATAATCCTTTCACAGGTCTACATCTGCCGTGTGTCTACATTATACACATAAAGTTTGAAGCAAATCGGGTAAAAATAAGAGAGTGATTTCAAAGCATTTTGAAAGTGACACACTTCCTGCTGCCAGTTGGTGGCGCTATAACTTTGACTCACAATAGTCACATCCTTGTGTTCGGCCTCTTACAACGAACACACTGCTGAAGTTTCATCAAGATCAGTTAATGTATGCAGAAGTTATAACACACTTCCTGTTTAATTTTTTCGCCATAAATTCGTTTCCTCGCCACGGCCAAACCGTTCGAGATATCAAAAATCCGTCCGCAATTTAGCATCCTCAATGTCTTGACTTCATGCACACCGAGTTTGGAGGCGAATCGATGAATTCCCTAGGAGGAGTACATTAAATTCCACAGCATGCGTTTCCAAACAACCCATAATAGCCGACTTCCTGTTGGGCTGGCGTAAAAAGTAAAAGTACGGAAGTTGTTTGGCCCGATGAGATCTATATGTGTATTGAGTTTCATATTATTATATGCAAGCGTGTCTGATTTATGGACCAAGTTTTCGGACCGCATTCAAGGGGGCGCTGTTGAGCCCCCCTGCCACGCCCGGGTACCAGCTTCAGCCCGGCCCTGATGGCCGCGGGTTCTGACCCGTGTGCAAAATTTCAAGAGTTTTCGAGCATGTTAAAGGCCCCAAAAGTGCCCGAAAGGTTGACAGAAAAATAAGAATAATAATAATAAATATAGCTGCGAGCAGCGATTACGGGCCCAAGCCGGTGGCACCGCCACCCTGGTGCCTTTAGTTACATAAAGGCACCGGGGTGGCGGTGCCACCGGCTTTGGCCCTTCATCGCTGCTCGCAGCTATATTTATATATATATTTTATATATATATATATATATATATATATATAAGACAGAAACCTTATTAGCTTATTCTGATTTTATGATACACTCAAAATATCCCACAACAAATCTTTTAAATTTAATGTAAAACGAAAGTAAGCACTGTTGGGCTTACGTAACCCTCTCATTAGAATCAAAATGTTTCAGCATTTGCGATGTATTTGGATGCTAAACTATTCTTTATTATAGGCTTTGTTCTTCACTCGTGTTCCAATATCGACAGAAAAAATCATCCTCTTCACACGCGCAAAAATGTGCTTGAAACATCACAGTGGAGCGGTGCTTACTGTGAATGTACGAATTGTACTACTGACTATTTAGAGCAGTGTAATTTTTATATGTTAGGTTAACTATTTTATTATTATATTTTATTAAGGCTATAATGAACAGGCTGCGATGTCAAGATTGCAATGCTGGAATGTGTGTTTGTGTGTGTGTGTGTGTGTGTGTGTGTGTGTGTGTGTGTGTGTGTGTGTGTGTGTTCATGTTTTTCTATCCCGGTGGGGACTTCAACCTGAATGCACACAGACTCATGGGGACTCGTGTCACAGTGGGGACCTAAATAGAGGTCCCCATGGGTAAACAAGCTTATAAATCATACAGAATGAGTTTTTTTTGGAAATGTAAAAATGCAGAAAGTTTTCAGTGGTGGGTAGGTTTAGGGGTAGGGTTAGTGTAAGGAGATAAAATATACAGTTTGTACAGTATAAAAATCATTAAATCTATGGAGAGTCCCCACAAAGATAGTAAACCGTGTGTGTGTGGGTGGGTGTGTGTGTGTGGTGTGGGCGCGATTGAACAGTGGACACATAAAAACATACTCCGTCATTATACAGGACGACATTCAAACTGCAAAGTGTTAACTTATATTTGTGTACAGTTGCAATAAAACACAACATTGTGCTTTTGTAAAATAATTTCAAGCAATCAACCCCCGAAAGGCGCTAATTTTAAAATTAAACTAAAATGCTCATGGCTGCACGGGCATTCATAACGGTGCGCATCCACGGCGAGGAACGAGCAGAACAGAGTGAACGTTTTTCAGTTAATTCCTACTTCCATAGGAATTCATTTGAAACGCTCGCTCAACCACTATCAATGTCAGTGTGGACGAACATATTTTACTTTCGTTTTTAAGTTGGCGATTCAAAAGCCTCCAGCGGTGTCACACGTCGATTAACCGGTGGTAAAATATTCTCACCGTCACATACCTAGTATATTTTTATGTAGATACAATAGGCCTACCTGATTTTGAACACAAGAGGGCAGTATAGCCCTATGTATGACTTGACTTTTATGGGACTAAATAGTACAATTACTATTTTTAAACTTATAAATATTTATTAAATTGAAAAAAAAAAAGAATAAAATGGGTTTAGTTGTGACATTTTTATACTTTTATATAGAAATAAATGGTGTTTAATTACATTTTTAGAAGATGAGGCTTTAAGTGTTACTTTACTTTAGTCCCTCACTATAGCAAAACCGTTTGAGATGTTTAATATCCGTTCACAATTTAGCATCTTTAATGTATCTTTATCATTTTGAAAAAGTTTGGTGTGAATAAAATAAAACCGTTAGGAAGAGTAGCTCAAAAACTCAGAGTCTGAAATATCCAAAAAATCCACATTCAAACCAAAATATCTGACTTCCTTTTGCTCGGAGCTAATAACTGTAAATTAGAAAGTTGTCCGGCTCGGTGAGACCAATATATATACTGATTTTTGTAACTGTTGGTAAAACTAACCCACCCACTTTTGTCAAACGCATGTTGAAAGTGACACACTTCCTGCTGCCAGTTGGTGGCGCTATAACTTTGACTCACAATAGTTACATCCATCTGATCGGCCTCTTACCACGAACATACTGCTAAAGTTTCATCAAGATCAGTTAATGTATGCAGAAGTTATAACACTTCGTCTCCTCTCTTTTCTCGCCATAAATTTGTTTCCTCGCCATGGCCAAACCGTTCGAGATATCAAAAATCCGTCCGCAATTTAGCATTCTCAATGTCTTGACTTCATGCTGACTGAGTTTGGAGGTGATTGAATGAATTCTCTAGGAGGAGTACATCACATTCCACAGCAAGCGTTTTCCAAACAACCCATAATAGCCGACTTCCTGTTGGGCTGGTGTGAAACTTGACAGAGGGAAAGTTGTTCGGCCCGATGAAATCTATATGTGTACCGAGTTTCATATTAATTCATGCAAGCGTGTTTGATATATGGACCAAGTTTTCAGACCCTGTTCAAGAGGGCGCTGTTGAGCCCCCCTGCCACGCCCGTTTCTGAATCTTTTCACATGTCTACTGGCTAATAAGTGTTATGTGTCTGTCGAGTTTCATCCAATTTCAAGCATGCTAAGAGTCTCAAACGCATCCGAAAAGAATATTAAAATTTGATGCGTTGCCACGGCAACAGTATCTAAGATATCAATAATCCTTTCACAGGTCTACATCTGCCGTGTGTTTACATTATACACATAAAATTTGAAGCAAATCGGGTAAAAGTAAGAGGGTGACTTCAAAGCATTTTGAAAGTGACACACTTCCTGCTGCCAGTTGGTGGCGCTATAACTTTGACTCACAATAGTCACATCCATGTGATCGGCCTCTTACAACGAATACACTGCTGAAGTTTCATCAAGATCAGTCAATGTATGCAGAAGTTATAACACACTTCCTGTGTCCCATTATTCGCCATAAATTCGTTTCCTCGCCACGGCCAAACCGTTCGAGATATCAAAAATCTGTTCGCAAGAATTGATCCTCAATGTCTTGACTTTATTCTCACCGAGTTTGGTGGCGATCGGATGAAATCCCTAGGAGGAGTATTTCACATTCCATTGTATGCGTTTTCCAAACAACGTATAATAACCAACTTCCTGTTGGGCTTTTGTAAAACTTAGAGCACGAAAGTTGTTCGGCCCGATGAGATCTATATGTGTACTGAGTTTCATATTATTACATGCAAGCGTGTTTGATTTATGGACCAAGTTTTCGGACCCCATTCCAGGGGGCGCTGTCGAGCCCCCCTGCCACGCCCCGGTACCAGCTTCAGCCCGGCCCTGATGGCCGCAGGTTCTGACGTGTGTGCAAAATTTCAAGAGTTTTTGAGCATGTTAAGGGCCCCAAAAGTGGCAAAAAGGCAAAAAAAAAAATAATGAAGAAAAAAAAAAAAAATAATCCTTACGAAAACAATAGGGCCTTCGCCCTTTCAGGGCTTGGGCCCTAATAATAAATAATCCTACCGGAAACAATAGGGCCTTCGCCCTTTCAGGGCTTGGGCCCTAATAAATATAGCTGCGAGCAGCGATTACGGGCCCAAGCCGATGGCACCGCAACCCCGGTGCCTTTACCTAAAGGCACCGGGGTGGCGGTACCGCCGGCTTTGGCCCTTCATCGCTGCTCGCAGCTATATTTATATATATATATATATATATATATATATATATATATATATATATATATACATACACATGGCTATAATGAACAGGCTGCGATGTCAAGATTGCAATGCTGGAATGTGTGTGTGTGTGTGTGTGTGTGTGTGTGTGTGTGTGTGTGTGTGTGTGTGTGTGTGTGTGTGTGTGTGTGTGTGTGTGTGTGTGTGTGTGTGTGTGTGTTTGCATGTGTGTTCATGTTTTTCTATCCCGGTGGGGACTTCAACCTGAATGCACACAGACTCATGGGGACTCGTGTCACAGTGGGGACCTAAATAGAGGTCCCCATGGGTAAACAAGCTTAGAAATCATACACAATGAGTCTTTTTGGAAATGTAAAAATGCAGAAAGTTTTCTGTAATGGGTAGGTTTAGGGGTAGGGTTAGTGTGAGGAGATAGAATATACAGTTTGTAAAGTATAAAAACCATTAAGTCTATGGAGAGTCCCCACAAAGATAGTAAACCGTGTGTGTGTGTGTGTGTGTGTGTGTGTGTGTGTGTGTGTGTGTGTGTGTGTGTGTGTGTGTGTGTGTGTGTGTGTGTGTGTGGCGTGGGCGCGATGGAACAGTGGACACATAAAAACATACGTCATTATACAGGACGACATTTAAACTGCAAAGTGTTAACTTATATTTGTGTACTGTCGCAATAAGACACAACATTGTGCTTTTGTAAAATAATTTCAAGCAATCCACCCCCCTGAAAGGCGCTAATTTTAAAATTAAACTAAAATGCTCATGGCTGCACGGGCATTCATGGTGCGCATCCACGACAAGGAACGAGCAGAACAAAGTGGACGTTTTTCAGTTAATTCCTACTTCCAAAGGAATTCATTTGAAACGCCCGCTCAACCGCTCACCCTGTGGTCTGTGTGAGTCCTAATGCCCCAGTGTAGTGACGGGGACACTATACTGCCAAAAGAGCACCGTCCTTCGGATTAGACGTTAAACCGAGGTCCTGACTCTCTGTGGTCATTAAAAATTCCAGGATGTCCTTCGAAAAAGAGTAGGGGTGTAACCCCGGCATCCTGGCCAAATTTGCCCCTTGGCCTCTATCCATCATGGCCTCCTAATCATCCCCATGTACTGATATACTGATTGGCTTCATCACTGTCTCCTCTCCACCAGTAAGCTGGTGTGTGGTGGGCGTTCTGGCGCAATATGGCTGCCGTCGCATCATCCAAGTGGATGCTGCACATTGGTGATGGTTGAGGAGATTCCCCCCATCTATGTAAAGCGCTTTGAGGTCTCAGAAAAAGCGCTATATAAATGTAACAAATTATTATTATTATTATCAACCACTATCAATGTCAGTGCGGACGAAAATATTTACTTTCGTTTTTAAGTTTGCGATTCAAAAGCCCCCAGCGGTGTCACACGTCGATTAACCGGTGGTAAAATATTCTCACCGTCACATACCTAGTATATTTTTATGTAAATACAATAGTCCTACCTGATTTTGAACACAAGAAGGCAGTATAGCTCTATGAATGACTTGACTTTTATGAGACTAAATAGTACAATTTCTATTTTTAAACTTATAAATAATTATTAAATTTTAAAAAAAAAAGAATAAAATGAGTTTGGTTGTGATATTTGTATACTTTTATAGAAATAAATGGTGTATAATTACATTTTTAGAAGATGAGGCTTTTAGTGTTTAATTTTTGTACATTACTTCAGTCCCTCACTATAGCAAAACCATTTGAGATGTTTAATATCCGTTCACAATTTAGCATCTTTAATGTATTTTCATCATTTTGAAAAAGTTTGGTGTGAAAAAATAAGCCAGTTTGGAAGAGTAGCTAAAAACTCAGAGTCTGAAATATCCCAAAAATCCACATTCAAACCAAAATATCTGACTTTCTTTTGCTCTGAGCTAATGACTGTTAATTAGAAAGTTGTCCGGCTCGGTGAGACCAATCTATATACTCATGTTTGTAACTGTTGGTAAAACTAACCCCCCCACTTTTGTCAAAAGCATGTTGAAAGTGACACACTTCCTGCTGCCAGTTGGTGGCGCTATAACTTTGACTCACAATAGTTACATCCATCTGATCGGCCTCTTATCACAAACACACTGCTGAAGTTTCATCAAGATCAGTTAATGTATGCAGAAGTTATAACACTTCGTGTCTCTCTTTTCTCGCCATAAATTCATTTCCTCGCCACGGCCAAACCGTTCAAGATATCAAAGATCCGTCCGCAATTTAGCATCCTCAATGCCTTGACTTCACGCTGACCGAGTTTGGAGGCGAATCGATGTATTTCCTAGGAGGAGTACATTAAATTCCACAGCAAGCGTTTCCAAACAACCCTAAATAGCCGACTTCCTGTTGGGCTGGCGTAAAACTTAGAGCACGAAAGTTGTTCGGCCCGATGAGATCTATATGTGTACCGAGTTTCAAATTAATTCATGCAAGTGTGTTTGATATATGGACCAAGTTTTAGAACCCCGTTCAAGGGGGCGCTGTCGAGCCCCCCTGCCACGCCCGGCTACCAGATTCAGCCCCGCCCTGATGGCCGCGGGTTCTGACCTGTGTGCAAAGTTTCAAGAGTTTTCGAGCACGTTTAGGGACCCAAAAGCCCCAGAAACCTTGAAAAACAAATGAAAAAGTAAATCTCACTCAACTGACAAATCACCCCCACCCCTCACACACTCAGAGACAGAGAGAGAGAGAGAAAATTCTCCAAAAAATCACATTCAAACCAAAATATCTGACTTTCTGTTGCTTTGTGCTATTAAGTGTAAATTAGAAAGTTGTCCGGCTCGATGAGAACAATATACATACCAATTTTTGTGATTCTAGGAAAAACTAAGGCCCCATTTTTGACTAAAGGTGGCGCTACTGAGCCATTCCACCACGCCCGTTTTTGAAACTTTGCACATGTCTACTGGCTAATAAGTGTGATGTGTCTGTTGAGTTTCATGCAATTTCAAGTATGTTAAGAGTCTCAAAAGCATCAAAAAAGAATAATAAAGTTTGATGCGTTGCCATGGCAACAGTATCTAAGATATCAATAATCCTTTCACAGGTCTACATCTGCCGTGTGTCTACATTATACACATAAAGTTTGAAGCAAATCGGGTAAAAATAAGAGAGTGATTTCAAAGCATTTTGAAAGTGACACACTTCCTGCTGCCAGTTGGTGGCGCTATAACTTTGACTCACAATAGTCACATCCTTGTGTTCGGCCTCTTACAACGAACACACTGCTGAAGTTTCATCAAGATCAGTTAATGTATGCAGAAGTTATAACACACTTCCTGTTTAATTTTTTCGCCATAAATTCGTTTCCTCGCCACGGCCAAACCGTTCGAGATATCAAAAATCCGTCCGCAATTTAGCATCCTCAATGTCTTGACTTCATGCACACCGAGTTTGGAGGCGAATCGATGAATTCCCTAGGAGGAGTACATTAAATTCCACAGCATGCGTTTCCAAACAACCCATAATAGCCGACTTCCTGTTGGGCTGGCGTAAAAAGTAAAAGTACGGAAGTTGTTTGGCCCGATGAGATCTATATGTGTATTGAGTTTCATATTATTATATGCAAGCGTGTCTGATTTATGGACCAAGTTTTCGGACCGCATTCAAGGGGGCGCTGTTGAGCCCCCCTGCCACGCCCGGGTACCAGCTTCAGCCCGGCCCTGATGGCCGCGGGTTCTGACCCGTGTGCAAAATTTCAAGAGTTTTCGAGCATGTTAAAGGCCCCAAAAGTGCCCGAAAGGTTGACAGAAAAATAAGAATAATAATAATAATAATAAATAATCCTACCGGAAACAATAGGGCCTTCGCCCTTTCAGGGCTTGGGCCCTAAAAAATTTCAACTATACACTTTCATTTATTTGCTATAAACATGCATCCTAAAATGCTGCAGTCATTCAATCTGATCTAAAATTGACTATTTTACCCAATATTTGTGTTTTGTATTTTTATACTTAAGCATTTAAACTTATAGTTAAATAAAGTTATATTAATAGTTATACTGTTAGCTTAGCAACATGCTAATGTCATACTCAGTTACAATACAGACTCAATAGAGACTGCTATTTTTATGTTGAGTTTATGCCTAAGAGATTCCATATCAGTTCAGATGCTGCCTATGTAGGTAGGAGACTACTTGGAACAGAGCCTATTGTAGGTGTTGTTTCAGCCATTAAAAGGAAGAAGTGTACTGGCCTGAAACCCACATGGAAGACCACGACCACTTTCGCTGTTGCTCAGTCACGCCTCTCACTTACATTCTCTCTTTCATCCTCCTTTCATTTCCATTCTTGTTGTTATGCACATTGTCTTACATTCGTTGTCCCCTGCTGCATGTTTTTCTTACTCTCCTCTCACACTCCCTCTGACTGACCCTGTTGGATGGTCAGTAATTATAGTCTTCAGTTAAGGAAGTGGTAAAACGCTGCTTATGTTGTTACCGCAGTCGTAACTCACTGCTATCTACAGGCTTAACGGGGGTCAAATTCAGCTAAATGTTGACAGCTAAAGGACATTGAAGAGAGACAACTGAATACTTCCCTACTATATAGTATGCAAAAAAATAGTAAGCCAAAAGAGTAGTATGTACAAATACATAGTATTCAACAATCAGTAGGGGAAAAGTACCCAGATGACTGCGGCCCTGTCCCAAATGGCGCACTTCATGCGGACTTTCGGTCTCGTGGACTTGAATTGCGCGTGCTCGCTGAGTCTACGAGTCCGTAGGCTGTCCCATTCAGCATTTTACCGCTCTGAAGTGTGCTCAGCAGCGCCCCCTTTGTGCCCTTGAAGCGGTCTTCCGCGAAGCCCGCATAGAAGCAGGCTTCACGCACTTTAACTACCCAGGAATCCTTGCGAAAGGCCAATCAGACAACAGATGGGAGGAGATTTCACTAGCGGATAATTGTTGACATGGCTGAGAAGAAAATATTACGGTTTTTATGACCTAAATGTACATTTTATCAGTGGTTACCTACAGTTTATACAAACATTATGGTAATCGACCAGTGGTTGATGTCTCAAACATAATAATAGCGCGTTTAATAATACGATCGCATTATGATTCATTAAATAAATAATGGCAGGGCTTTACTGAGTCATATGTAAACATAGTATGAATATTGAAACCTGTAAATTCATCTGAAACTCATGCACATTTTCATTATGGCTGAGAAGGAAATATTACGGTTTTTATGACCTAAATGTACATTTTATCAGTGGTTACCTACAGTTTATACAAACATTATGGTAATCGACCAGTGGTTGATGTCTCAAACATAATAATAGCGCGTTTAATAATACGATCGCATTATGATTCATTAAATAAATAATGGCAGGGCTTTACTGAGTCATATGTAAACATAGTATGAATATTGAAACCTGTAAATTCATCTGAAACTCATGCACATTTTCATTATGTTTTAAAATTGCAATCTTAGTTCAAATGGAACATTATGTATTATTATGTACAACTGTATACATCATTTAAATAAGCATGGTGTATCTATTGTCTAATGCCCAGGTGATATGCACAATATCAAAATATAGAACTGTAAAATTAGGCTGTGTAGTTGACATGGAGATAAGACGTTGGAGCGCAAAAAATGTGATTTCTCCTGTCCAACAACAACCAGGCCTGTATTTCTGTCAGTAAGGTTATTTTTCACTCTGATTTCTCTGAAAATAAAAAGCTAGATGATATATTAAACTTTTTCTGTACGATGGGTAAATATCATATTCACAAAGCAAGATACCTTAAATTCAAACCTAGTTGCAAATTTTTTGCTTATGATTTACAGTTATTCTTCACTTCAAAAAATCCCCTCCAATAAAAGAGCTTCGAAAATATCCTGTATTATAGAACAAGTTTTATATAAATTGTAAAAATATTTTATTTACTGTATTATTTACTTTCATTTTCTCTGTATCCCCACATGTTCATTGTTTTGTATTTTCATTGTAATGCAAAAAAAAAACAACAACAAAAAAAAAAAAAAAACAGCCCGTTATTTCCGGCGTGCTGATCAAGTCTGTCCCAAAAATACCTCTCAATGCACCCTCGTGGACTCGCGCCAAGGGCCCTATAGGTCTGCACTACATGACGTCACCAAAGTGTGGACTCTGAGGAAGTCCACAAGTCCGGAGTGTGCCATTTGGGACAGGGCCTGCTACTTCTGGTGAGATTTATGAAGTGTGCATTCAGTGGACACGCTAGTTGGTCACATGACAGAAACAACATAGAGATTGTAGTAAGAACGAATATAGAAAATAGATTTTAAACGGTCGCAAAGTAAATTCAAATTCAAATGCACCTACTTAGAGAGTGTGATTTTGTACGCACTAAACCTCTCACTGATGTTTGGGGTCAGTAAAAGTCTTATGCTCACCAAAGCTGCATTTATTTGATCAGAAATATAGTAGAAACTGGAATATTGGGAAATATTATTATGATTTAAAATGAACGTTTTCTTATATTTAGATTGTAATTTTTTCCTGTGATCAAAGCTGAATTTTCAGCATCATACTCTAGTCTCCTGTCTCATAATGATCCTTCAGAAATCGTTCTATTATGCTGATTTGATACTCAAGAAACATTTATTATTATTATTATCATAGTTGAAAACAGATGCTGCTTAATATTTTCGTGGAAACCATGGTACTTTTTTTAGGATTTTTTGATGAATGGAAACAAAATAACAGCATTTATTTTATAGAAATAGTTTGTTACATTTTAAATGTCTTTACTGTCATTTCAATGTATCCTTGCTGAATTAAAGTATTACTTTCTTTAAAAAACACACATTTGAAAGGTAGAAGCTTTTTCACTAGTGGCTTCAGACTTTTGGGCCCCATGTAAAGCAAAACAAAAACAAAACGCATAAAAAGTAACACTTAGGATGTACAGACACAGAGTTCCAGGAAAAAAAGGAGGAGTTTAAATTGACTGCAAAGTGAGCCAAGTCTCTGTGTGCCAGGGTTGCGGTGTCTCTGTGTGTTTGTGTTCACACCACTGAACCCTGTAATTTTGCAGAGGGAGACAGACTGCTGCGAGACAAGCTTACATTCAGAAACTGCACTCTCTGAGATGCTGCACCTCACATTTTGCCTGGACTTTCTCTCACTGCCAGAACACAAACACACACACACACACACACACACACACACACACACACACAAACACACATTATTGTACATAATGTAAACCTATCTTTATGAGGACATTCATTGACACAATGCAATCTCTAGCCGCTTACCATAACCTTACCCATGACAACTAAGTGACTAACCCGAACCCTGACCCTAAACCTACCCTTAACCTAATTATAACCTTATCCCTAAAACCAAGTCTTGACCCTCAAACAGGTCTTTAAAGGGGTCTCAGAATGTGAGGGCCGGCCATAATGTCCTTACTTTACTCTCTTTGTCCTCACTCCAGTGGTATAAAACTCAAACTGGTCCTCACAAAGATAGTTGTATAAGTACATACACACACACACGCACACAGTTTATTTCCTAATGACCGAGTCAGGGTGCTCTCCTCCACATGCTGACAGCATAAATCTTACATAAATAATTCTGTTATTGAAAAGGTGATGCTTTCAGTATACAGTGGGATCCACATTGAAAGTCTAAGTTTTTTTTTTGTTCCTGAAAATTAAGAATATTATTATTGCTAGTTATTATTGCTATAATGTAATGCATGCATTTTAATGGAGTACTCATAGGGCCTATGATACACCCAGCGCAATGCAGCGCCAGGCGAGACGCAAGTGTTTTTTGCGCCCATGTGTGTGCTGGTCTAAAAAACGAGGTTTGTTCAGGCAAATTGTTTGCACGTTGCTATTTTGAGGCAACTGAAGCAGACTGTGCCATTGACCAACTGAAACCTGGTTTAAAGTCAATGGCGCAGTATTTTTTTTGTTATTTAAAGAGTGCATTAGTAATATGCGCCTATAGGCGGGTGCACAACGCGCGTACACTCTGCTTATTACACACACAGGGACATGCAGCAGCACACAAACAAATGCCAAATATTACAAATTAAAGGATTACAATGTAAAATATTAGTATTGTGGGCTTGTCCCGTATATGGTCTGCTCGCGGTCTTTAACCTCGCGCACCAGCAGATCCGTTTTCTCTCTGGAGACGCGTTCAGTCTTCCTCTTACAAATTCCGCCATGTAAAAAGCGAATCTGCCATGGCGCAAACGCAACTGGCTTTTTTTTTATGGCATAAAGCCATAAACTTGCAGTGTAATTTTATTTTTAAAACTATCCATTTGTCAAAAAATACATGGTAATTGTCACGATTTGGTTTTGTTTCATGTTCATGTTCTAGTCATGTGATCCAGCCATGTGTTCTGTGTTGTCATGTTGTCATTGGTTCATTGTTCATAGGTGTCCCTTGTCTTGTCATTAGTCCTTGTGTATTTAAACCCTCGTGTTTTGCCTTGTTCCTCGTCAAGTATTGTTTCCTGTTACCACTGTTGGTAAGGTGTCACGTCCACGTCCACGTCCACGTCCACGTCTTGAGTTCATGCCATATGCCTTTGTTTTATGTTTGATCACGTTCTGTAAATGAACTGCACTTCGGTTCTCTACAAGTGGACCATCTTTATAGAATACTTGACCTTAACAATGAACCCAGCAGTTTGCCTCTTGCACCTCTGTCAAGTCAATCCCGCCATAGAGGATTATGTAGAAGATTTTTGTTGAGCGGCTCGTCATTTACTGTGGGCTTTGCGGACGAGGAGCCCCGCAATCCCACAGTATCCTCCAAGCCTGAGACTCTTCTCGTCATGCCTGCCAAACCTGAGTCTGTTCACGCCATGCCTGCCGAGCCAGAAACTGTTCACGCCATGCCTGCCGAGCCAGAGACTGTTCACACCATGCCGTGCCTCCCTGGCCCCTGTACTGCCGGCCTCGCCTCGGCTTCCTACACTGCCAGGTCCGCCCATGGCCCAGGTCCGCCATGCCACGGTTCTAGCCCTGTTCCACTGCATGGGCCTGCATTCATAACCTAACAGACATTAACAAGACAGACATGCACATTATATTTTACTGATAGAATGATCTGTTACAATATAATTCTAAGTGGAATGCAACATACACTTGTCAAATAATTTCTTATAAAGCAAATACATAATTCATCTAGTAACTTGATCTACATGATCCAAACATGATCAACGATACATACAAAGTAACTCAGAGTACAAATAACTATCCTTAGAAAACAATATTTTTAGGATGGCTCTCAGCATCATGCTTTAAAGTCATACCTGTGAATAAGTATGATGTATTATAACTGTGTTTACAATTGTACATGTAAGAGTAACTTATATATTTTATTGTGCAGCTTTTATAATGTTTTGAAATAGCAGAACATTACCAAAATGACCTTCAATAGCTTTTAAATTCCTTGCTACTGAATCTCTTGATATTTGAACTAGTTCACTATACAAGCGTTGGACTGTATAGAGTACATTAGCAATGCTAGCAACTTGATTAAAACTCCAGAAACTCTCCAGGTAGTTATTTGCTGTCTTGAGCCTGTCATAAATCCTTGAGCAGGAGTAGCTAGATGCTGATTCCATCTGCTCTGTTGTGGCAGAGCTGAGTGTTCATGGGTAATGTGAGATTTTTGATACCTTTCACTCGTCATCTACAGGAGTCACAGAATATTAAAGTTCTTTATTTCATTTGTGTCTCTGTCCCAACGTCTTTCAGCATTTTGAGTGTTAGTGTAACCCCGAGTTCTCCCATCTCGGATTTCGCTTTTAGTCGGCCATCCCATGAATTTCATGTGTGCTTTCTTTCCAGTGTGGGCGAGAGAAATGCAGTGAGGCTGCACCTCAAGCAGTGCTGAGTTAGCAGTTTGAGGTTATTAAAATCAAGAATGGAGTAAATGTTTGAGGGCAGACTATATGGATGTAAACCTGATTATTTGAATCTGTGCAGTTGTACAGTGATACGGAAACATCTTTGAAACTGTAAAGCCCCAGTTACAATGACAGTGATTCGATGACTGAAGAGAGCCAAACTTGTTGTGCTGTTGGTTTTTAGATGTTCCTACGCTGCAACTGCGTCCAACTATATCAGATGACTTGAGTTGTCAAAAAGTACTGACTTCGGTACCAAGTTGGTACTGAAATTTTTACATTTAAAAAAATACTAGCATTTCCCTCTAGCATTTTGAGCACTGTTGAATGGATTCTTAAACACCTCTGATTGGCCATTGACTCGCTCAACATATATGTCTGTGATTGACTACAATGATCAACAATGACATCTTTGACGCTCATTGTAGCCAATCACAGAAATATATGTTTAGCGCGTCAACACAATGGCCAATCAGAGACATATATGTTGAGCGCATGACCAATGGCCAATCAGAGGTGTTTAAAGGGGTCATATAATGGTACATGCACTTTTACAAGTTGATTGTACTGAAATGTGTGTTGGCAGTGCCTGTACACAACCATTATAAAATGATAAAAATCCATTCAGTGTTTTTTTTTATTTATCTTCTTATATGTTTCCTCACATCTCAAATCAAGCTGTTCGATTTTGTGACGTCACAAAATCGACGCACCTCCCACGATGGTTGATTAGCAGCAGCGTTTCAACACAGCCCTGCCCTCGTGAGCGAGCTGTCAATCATAGCCCGCGCCGACCGGCGCGTTCATTGTTGATAGCTGGAGCACTGAGTAGAATGGCGTCGGTCTAAGAGATTGTGGTGTTCTGTTCATGGGTGTAATAAAACACAGCATCATTTTGATGTTCCTAAATCCGTACAGCTGAAGACGCAGTGGATGAGTTCGTTTTCGAAGGGAATATTCCCCAAGATCAACGTCAATGCTTTCATGTTTGCGCAAATCATTTCACCAGACTGCTTTACAAACGAGGATCAGTAAAAAGCTGGTTATTTGCTAAGAAGCTGCTCCTGAAAAAAGGATCGGTACCAACTATTCGTGTTCCTGCTGCACCTCCAGAGAAACTGAAGTGAGTGTAACGTTATATTGACCTTTATATTAATCTTTATATTAATCTTTGCAAATCGTTAGCATGCTTCACGATGAATGCGACTATTTTTACACTCGGTACATTACGGCATGTTTTCTATGTACGACGTTATCAATATAATTCATAATCCCACGTTTATAATGAACGACGCGTTATGGTTATTGTGTTATTGTGTTACAAACGGTGTACGCACAGAACAGATGGGGCGGGGTGAGCAAAGCTCATTATCATTTAAAGACACATGCACTTTAACGGCGTGCTGAAAACAGAGCTGTTTTTGACCAGGTAAAATTTGTGTTTTCTTACAATACTAATGAGAATTTTTAATTAAAGTATATTACAAACTTTTAATTTAGACCCTAAAGAATCATATTAGCTTGTACAAAAATGACATTATTTGACCCCTTTAAGAATCCGTTCAACAGCACTCAAAATGCTAGAGGGAAATGCTGATATCATCACATTTTTTAACTTGGTAAACCGACTTAGTACCGAAGTCGGTACCTTTGACAACTATATCAGATGATAGTCACCCCATCAGGTAGCTGCTTATTTGCATAAAGTTGAACTCTTTACTCTAAAAATAAAGGTTCAAAAAGGGGGTTTTCACAGTGATGCCATAGAAAAAACATTTTAGATACCTCATAGAACATTTCAGTGAACAGTTCTTTAAAAATAACCATTTTTTTTCTCAGTGAGAAGAACATTTTAATAATCTAAACAAACCACAACAAATAACCTTTTGTGCAATGGAAAGATTTCATGGATGTTAAAGGTTCTTCATGGAACCATTGATTCCAATAAAGACCCTTTATTTTTAAGAGAGTTCTCAAATGTTTCAAATCTCTAATGGTTTCTCTTGCACATATCGCCAAAAATTGCCCCCAAAAATGTAATTCTATCCAAACCTGTATAAATGTTTTCTGTGGAGCACAAAATATATTTTGAGAAGTGTTTTTCCATTCAATAAAACTCAGTGAGGTCCAATGTTGTTCAGACCCCAACATTCTTCAAAATATGTTCTGACGAAGAAAGAAAATCATGTAAGTTTGGAGTAACATGAGGGTGAGTAAATTATGAATTTTCATTTTTGGGTGAAAATTTGGCTATGCTGCATCCCAACTGACATATCTGTCTTATATTCAATAGTATTAAATAGTACTTAAATAGTATTAAATAGAGGTGTGGATATAAAGACATGAATGATTGACAGGCCAGTTAGGTGACAGGATTCTCATAACTAAGCGACAGCATGGTAGTAGTAGTAGAATGTCCCAAAACTTGTCCTCTTCTGCTACACACTCAAAAGTATCTACTTTTTTCACGAAAAGAGTACACACAGTTAGGACATAGTATAAATAGGTGATCTGGGATGAAGTACTACGTTCAAATGACCCATTTGAAATAGTAGTTGGCTCTGGGATGAAGTACTACGTTCAAATGACCCATTTGAAATAGTAGTTGGCTGCACTTCAAAATGTTATTTTGTGTATCTTTCCAAACAAGATGATACTCTGTGGGGGATTGAAATAAATATGTGAATAATTTGTTGAACAAGGAGATGCGCTAAAATAAATCTGACTTCATTTTAGATATTACAGTATTAAACAAATGAGCAATGTAGCGTTGTGTTATATTGCTACTCACTGAAACAAGCTTGTTTTAAAACTATTCACTATTTTGTTGCTCACGTTACTGGACTCCCTTATCAAGTCAATAATAGTTTAACTGGATAGTCTTCTGTCAATGTCAATAACCTGTGATTTGTGCGTGTACTATGCATATGTTTTTATTTATTTTTTCAAACAGTGTGTTATGACTGACAGACATTTCTTTCTTCCAAGATCACTGAAGATGTTACTGGCCCCTTATCCTCCCCTTATGTGTTTGACCTTTCACCTCAATGCAACAAGGCAAAGGTTAGAGGTGAAACACAATCTGCTCTCGCTTTTTTTCAAGAATGCCTCTAGGAGTGTCACATAAATGTGCAGTGAAGTGCATGTGACCATTAGATTTTTTTTTAAACAAATCAATTTCAAGTAGACCACCTAATGAACCTAGAATACATTGTGCTTCATTTTCAGCTTTTTCACCTTTAAAAGGACAAATTGTACATACTGTAGGCTATATATCAAGATTTTGCTTATGATATTTGTTCATTTTTGGCATTTTATACAAAATAAAGTTTGCTGGCCTACTTAGTACATTCAAATACAAACACATTCCCATATGCCACTAATGTTTTCTTTGATAGTTCTCTGTTATTATTTTTCTCCATGTCCCCATGGTGGCCTCGTTCATGCTTTTTGTTGTGGTTTAGGAAAGGCTGAATTTAAAAAATGTGTGAGTCAAATGAGGAGGGGACTTTTTAAACACCACACACCAAAATGTTATGCAACAGTCCCTATCCAACACTCCCATGTGTCCACATGGACCTTTGAGAAAGCAAGCGAGTGAATAAAAGGACAAGATGATCAATATTAGAAGCAGATGTTGTGGATGAGAGTCCTGCTGTGGCCGTGGTGGAGGTCACTGGAGGTTTCGGCTGTGGCTTTTAATGCGCAGGACACTCAGAGAAATATACGGTCAAGTGGTCAGGCGTTTTAAAATCTGATTTTCTTTTATGAGGTATGCTGGTGAATCACTCTGCTGTGCATTCTGAGTATTTCTGTCAAACTGATCCGAGAGGGAAAAGCGTGATTCATGAATTATGTTGGGAAATTTTTCTTTAGCCTACAGATGGTGTTTTTGACATTTCTTGATTTACCTAGATAAACTTTGAGCCAAACTTGTTAAACATCCCTAAATTATTAATCACTTCATTAATGTTCTGCTTTAAAAAAAAAATACAATAAATAAAAATCTGTTAATAGCCGATATATAAATTTTCAGATTCACTTGCCAACAGTCTATACATATTTGTCAGGTTGACACAAAATGTTTTATTCTCCCATCATGAGATGTGCATGGAATACCGTTTCAACCTCAGAGTGCATATTGGAAGTTAAAAGTTTAAAAAAGAAAAAATAGCAAATGTGAGCGACACTCTTTTTGCCATTTAAAAAGTTTAAAAAGCAGCATTTTGTTGCTCAAAATACAGTAAAATCAGTAACATTATGAAATATTATTACAATTTAAAATAAGTGTTTTCTATTATAATATATTTTAAAATGTAATTTATTCCTGTGATGTCAAAGCTGAATTTTCAGCATCATTACTCCAGTCTTCAGTGTCACATGATCCTTCAGAAATAATTCTAATATGATGATTTGCTGCTCAAGAAACATTTCTGATTATTATCAGTGTTGAAAACAGTTCTGCTGCTTAATAGATTTAATGTGTCCTTGCTGAATAATTTCTTTAAAAAATAAATAAATAAATAAATAAATAAATGAAACTTTTGAACGTTAATGTAAAAATTCTCAATTAATTTAGGCAGGGATGGATATATAATATATATACACACACAGTGCAAAAGTCTTTGGCATGTCTATATATATATTATTATTATTTTATTTTTTTTATTTTTTGCTGTAGTGTGCCAGTAGGAAATATCAGTTTACATTTCCAAACATTTCTTTTGCCATTAATTGTAATATTGATAATGATGGTGAGATCAGATCTCCATGTGGAGCAGACTGGCTGTTGTCAGACTCGCCAGACAGATTGTGTCGCTCTGGATTATTAAAATTAATGGCAATTGTGTTTTTGTGTGTGTGTGAAAATACTAACGTGCCTAAGACTTTTGTACAGTACTGTGTGTGTGTGTATATGTACCAACATTGAAACACATTAAAGCAAAGCACTAGGTCAAAATGAAGTGATTTAGGAGACACTGCGTGGCATGAAAGTAATCCCAGAAGCATGTAATTGTGAGCAAACAGTGTTTCTCAGCGTACAGCTACAGCAGGGTGTTTTCCCCCTGGCAGGCAGGTCAGAACGTAGGTTAAAGGAAACAATAAGAGATGATAGAAACCAACGGAGTGTTTTTCTAGAGGCGTGGATGCACAGTTAAATAGGTGAAATACGGTGGCCTCAGCAGGTGGGGGGGATCGAGGTTATATCTAATAGACTGAGAGATCGAGGGAGACAGACGGGAGGGAACGTTTTTCCCCCCGCTTTCGCCTGTCTGGGTTTTTCTTTGAGCTCAGCAGGACTGGAAGAGTCCGTCTGCTAATTCGCATTTCACACATACCAACAGGAGGCCTCGGACAGACAGAGAGAGGAGAGAGGGATTGTGGGAAGGAGTGAGGAAAGGCAGAGCTGTACTGAGGGGAAAGTGTGAACGGAAAGACAAGGGAGATTAATGGATAATTTGTAATGGTGACAGAGTGAAAGTGGTTGTTGTGTTGTAGATGTCAGATGCCGAAAATATTGATCAGTAGAAAAGTCGGTCAGTAGGTTTGACTCAAGTTGGCATGACTGAGCGGCGGGCTTGCAGATTCCAGAGTAATGCCAATTAAGGTGCCAGGCTTTGGCAAGAAAGAAAATGAGAAAAAGAGGGCCGTGCACAGGAGATGCCCTCTAGTTGGGGGCCTTAAGCACATTTTCGCGCAAATTCATCTAAAAGCGCCAAATTTGGCACAGATGTAGCTCAGGTCATACCGAAATGATTTAGCTAGGGCGCCGGAGCCAGCAACCCTCGGGGCCAAGATGGCGGCCAAATCCAATATGGCCGCCGCCCGAAAAGGGTTCCGGCTTTAACTTTTGAACCACATGAGATACAAATACAAACTTGATATGTTTTTCAGCTTAATTGATCATGAGAAACACATAGGAATGTTTATATTTATGACCCAGTATATCTGGACCCCTCGATCCTCCAATTCCAATATGGCCGCTGTCCAAAAAAGCAGTTTGGGCTGTAGTATGGGGCCTTACACACCATTGTCGCGCAAATGCATCTACAAGCACCAAATTTGGCACAGATGTAGCTGAGGGGATACTGAAATGATTTAGCCAGGGCGCCCGAGCCAATGGTCCCTGAGACCAAGATGGCGGCCAAATCCAATATGGCCGCCGCCTGAAAGGGTTTTGGCTATAGCTTTTGAGCCAGATGAGATACAAATACAAACTTGATGTCTGTTTTACCTTTTTTGACCATGGGAAACCCATAGGAATACTTACATTTATGATTGGGTATATCAGGACCCCCAAATTCCCTAAATTCAATATGGCCGATGTCCGAAAAATGGTTTTGGCTACAAATTTTGAACCAAATGCGCTACAAATGAGGATGTGGTGTCTATTTTATGTTTATTGACCACAGGAAGTCCATTGGCATATTTATATTTATGCTTGTGTAAGTCTGGAACCTGTATTCTTTTCAAGGCTGTGGTTGAAAATCTTTTTTTTTTTACCACAACTTTGAAGGTTATTCTCAATTTTGATTCATTTCCTTATAAAAGTGAAATGGTTTTCAGTGTACCACAGGTGAATACATTTCAAAGTGTAATCATATAAGAAAGAATAAAACACAATTATTATTGCAAGGCAATATTTCTATTATGTTAAATTATTAAAATAATAATATAGTAAATTTTTCCAAAACTCTTAAAGGTTTGCTAAGCATAACAAAAAAACAGCAATAACATAAACAACAGTGAATTCTCATGGTCTCTCACATGAATTATCATTATCACTCACAATCACTGGATCTCTCATTGTCTTCACCATCATTGTTTGTACAAGAACCCTCACATGCACATATAGAAGTGCAACGAACTCCGGCTTTACAGCACTTACAGTGCCCTCTACATGCTGTCTTGCAGCCACAGTGAAGGAGAATGGTGCAGGCTTTACTGGCGTCTCCGAGATTAGTCCAGTAAGGTTCCCAAGTCTTTCTCGTAGAGTCCCGAAACCATCCCCATGCATTAAACTCTGGGATATCTTGCTGGACAGCGGTTGCCTGATTCCAGTAGAAGCTGGCCTGCAGCAGTGCTCTTTTGATGTGCTGAATCAATGCAGCTTGGGTGGGTGGCAGGTTCTCGAGAGACTGATGTCTAGCTTCATCTACACGGCTTGAAACACAGGTCTTGCTGTACATGATGAGCTCATGTGACAGATTCATAGCTCATGGTCCAAATGGTCCGGCCAACTACTTAAAAAAACATTTCATGACTACGTTAACACCAATATTGCTGGGTTTGTGAGGTCACACATGAGCTATGAATCTGTCACGTGACTGGATATTGTGTTTGACACATATCCAGAGGAGAACCTCAAAACACAAACTCACCAACGCAGAGGAACCGGATCAAGAACTAAAGGAGATAGGAGAACTCCAATTCCAAAATGTAACTGGATATATCTATTATATACAGTATATACTGGATATATTGTTATATATTTAACTATTTGGATATATCAGTGAAGAGATAACCAAGCATGGCATGTCAGGTAAACTCCTCCTTTCCACCAAGAAAGATGCTGTACTCTCCAACAGACCAGGGTATGACATGTCTGCCCTTCAGCCTTGTAATCATCCAGAAGCACTAGAATAATCCTGCATCTTGCACATGCTGGGGCCAATGGCCATAAAAAGGCATTTGTCCAGACTGTCGACAGCGATGTTGTCATCCTTGCCATCCGCTTCTTCAACACACTCGGCCTCACAGAGCTCTGGATCGGCTTTGCAGGTGGAAAAAACTATAGGGACATTCCTGCTCATGAAATCAGCAAGAATAGAATAGAATAGAATGAGGCATTTATAAAGCGCTTTCATATGTACTACTGTACACCCAAAGCACTTTACAATCATATCAGGGGTCTCTCCTCAACCACCACCAGTGTGCAGCATCCACTTGGATGATGCGACGGCAGCCACAGAACAACGGCGCCAGTGCGCTCACCACACACCAGCTATAGGTGGAGAGAGGAGAGAGAGTGATAGAGCCAATTCAATGTAAGGGGATTATTAGGAGGCCATGATTGGTAAGGGCCAATGTGTGGAATGTGGCCAGGACACCAGGGTTACACCCCTACTCTTTATGAGAAATGCCATGGGATTTTTAATGACCACAGAGAGTCAGGACCTCGGTTTTACTTCTCATCCGAAGGACGGCAAGGATCTTGGTCCCCAGAAGTCACTAGCCTTACCACTCTTCCACGCTTTAACAGGCTGTGACACAACCTCACCCTTTCTGTGCCATGGGAAAAAGAGTGCATGGGCAGCTTGGGAGGCAACACCAGATCTCACAGAATCTCTGGTTACCCTCACCTTGGAGCCTGAACAGATCAACAATGACGTCCATGTCCAAAGACTGGAGCGTATGGTCATCATCATGTACAGCAAGAGCTGTGGTTCCAGCCGTGTAGATGAAGCTAGACATCACCTTTTCTCGAATGGTACCAAGTCTTTCGAGAACCTGCCACCCACCCAAGCTGCATTGATTCAGCACATCAAAAGAGCACTGCTGCAGGCCAGCTTCTACTGGAATCAGGCAACCGCTGTCCAGCAAGATATCCCAGAGTTCAATGCATGGGGATGGTTTCGGGACTCTACGAGCAAGACTTGGGAACCTTACTGGACTAATCTCGGAGACGCCAGTAAAGCCTGCACCATTCTCCTCCACTGTGGCTGCAAGACAGCATGTAGAGGGCACTGTAAGTGCTGTAAAGCCGTAGTTCGTTGCACTTCTATATGTGCATGTGAGGGTGCTTGTACAAACAATGATGGTGAAGACAATGAGAGATCCAGTGATTGTGAGTGATAATGATAATTCACTGTTGTTTTTTATTTTATTGCTGTTTTTTTGTTATGCTAAGCAAACCTTTAAGAGTTTTGGAAAAATTGACTATATTATTATTTTAACAATTTGATATAATATAAATATTGCCTTGCAATAATACTTGTGTCTTATTCTTTCTTATATGATTACACTTTGAAATGTATTCACCTGTGGTAAACTGAAAACCATTTCACTTTTATAAGGAAATGAATCAACATTGAGAATAACCTTCAAAGTTGTGGTAAAAAAAAAGGATTTTCAACCACAGTCTTGAAAAGAATACAGGTTCCAGACTTACACAAGCATAAATATAAATATGCCAATGGACTTCCTGTGGTCAATAAACATAAAATAGACACCACATCCTCATTTGTAGCGCATTTGGTTCAAAATTTGTAGCCAAAACCGTTTTTCGGACAGCAGCCATATTGAATTTAGGGTTATTGGGGGGTCCTGATATACCCAATCATAAATGTAAGTATTCCTATGGGTTTCCCATGGTCAAAGAAGGTAAAATAGACATCAAGTTTGTATTTGTATCTCATCTGGCTCAAAAGCTATAGCCGAAACCCTTTTAGGCGGCGGCCATATTGGATTTGGCCGCCATCTTGATCTCAGGGACCATTGGCTCGGGCGCCCTGGCTAAATCATTTCAGTATCCCCTCAGCTACATCTGTGCCAAATTTGGTGCTTGTAGATGCATTTGCGCGAACAATGGTGTGTAAGGCCCCATACTACAGCCCAAACTGCTTTTTTGGACAGCGGCCATATTGGAATTGGAGGATCAAGGGGTCCAGATATACTGGGTCATAAATATAAACATTCCTATGTGTTTCTCATGATCAATTAAGCTGAAAAACATATCAAGTTTGTATTTGTAACTCATGTGGTTCAAAAGTTAAAGCCGGAACCCTTTTCGGGCGGCGGCCATATTGGATTTGGCCGCCATCTTGGCCCCGAGGGTCGCTGGCTCCGGCGCCCTAGCTAAATCATTTCGGTATGACCTGAGCTACATCTGTGCCAAATTTGGCGCTTTTAGATGAATTTGCGCGAAATTACCCATTTATGTGCTTAAGGCCCCCAACTACTCGCAGTTTAGCAGATCTGGAACATTTTTGCAAAGAAGAGAGGGAAAATACTCCCAAGTCAAGCTGATAGACTCCTATTCAAACAGAGTGAGTGCTGTTATAAAACCAAAGGCAGCTTCAATTAAGTATTAGCTCAGGGGGTTGCACACTTAGTTATATTAAATATAGGTATTAAAATTTAAACTTTTTAAAAGTTTTCAAAATTATATGAAACCAACATTAATGCAAAAAGTACAGTTATTTTTCTTCATCATGGATTGGACACACTTATTTATAATTGACCCAAGCCCTTTTATACTGTACACTGGAGCCCAGGCATGCACATTCATGTATAAAGACCAGGCTTGTATCATCACTGCGTGATCATGTCAGCAGGATTTCAGGGTGAAGGCTGTTTGGATTATGGAAACCTGAGTCAGAACATTTTCATGTGTATTCACTTCACCTATCTGTCCATCTCTCTCTTCTTTTGGTTTGGTGTTGCATCCAGACGCTTGGGCCAAGTAATAGCCGTTTCGCTGGAAGACTGTGGCCGTGAGGGATTTTTTGTGTGTGTGTGTGTGCTGTCCAGAGGCTGTAAATACCAGCAGAGCAAGAGTGGTTTATTTACTCTTGCTGAGATCTCAGCAGCTCAAACCCAGAGACACAGAACGAGGCTCTGATAATCCTATTTCTCTGGAACATTTGTCTATGTGACTGAGGTTTTTGGTTTCTAGATCCAGCCCTAGAGGAACAAAGATAGAGATGAGGAATCTGGACTGTCTCTGCGTCCTGAGGAGACGCATGACTGACAGCAAAATCACAGCTGTGAATAGCTGTGGGGACAGTGTTTTACAGAGACCACCTGATGTCATTGCACTTGTGTATATAATTCATCAAAGTGCTTCCCCCTTTATGAACTTGGAGTTTTATTGTTGAAGTGCATTTAAAATTAATATCCATTTAATGTTATTCATTTTATATATATATATATGGCCCAGTGAGAGCAGTTGTCATCATGTATAGGTATGAAACAGCTTCACAAGCAGTCTTTTCTTTTCAACCACACAGTATCATTATTTCTGTCTTATAATGATTCAGATGATCACAGAAGCACTGGAATAAAAGTTTTTAGTTTAGGCACTGATGTCTATGGTAATGATCAAAATAGAGTAAATAACCTTTTGAAAGTAACTTGACGCTGTCAAGTTGTCAATATCATATTACACCATTTAGGTGGTGATAAGTGACTGTTATAGCATGTATTTGTCATTGAATCATTCAAGAGATTCGTTCAAAATCGCTGATTCATCCAGTAATAAAACAAGTCCTTATGAGTGAGTCATTGAATCATTCATTCAATCCTATTTTTTAAATAAGTAATTAAAATTAATGAAATATTTTTTAAATAAAGTGCAGCAATTAACATTTTGTCAGAATGGCTAGTAAATTACATGTTGTCTATTTAGAATCATGGGAGAATTTGTAATCTCTATTTTAACAATTTTATTTTTAATTTTTTCATTTTATCCAGAATTGTGCAGCTCTAATATAAATGTTTATGCAAATGAGACTGGGTTGTGTGATGGACTGCAGACTGCAAAATAACATTACACATAAGATTAAGTCCATAAAGTTTGGGGAAAGCGGTTTATTACTGAATTATAACATATTTGCACTGATTATAAATAAAAATAAATATACATTTTATATACAAAATATATATTTTCAATTATTATTATTTATTTTTATTTAAAATAATTAATAAAACATTTAATGTTTTAGTTGATTTGATAGAAACAATAATATTGGCACAGTTAAAAAGCCCTAGTTTTTAAATGTACAGTAAAGTTGCCAAGACCTTGTACATTCTAACTGCAAAACAGATCAGTGCCCAGACATCTGTGGACAGACCTGCAGGAGTGATGGATGTGAACCTGCCAGCTGATTTATGTAAGAGATGAGGGGGGAGGGGTAGTTAGGGCAGGGGTTCATCCACATTAAACGCAGGTTCGAACCCTGCCAGAGTCTCTGTCGTCCCCTGGATCTTTGAAGTCTTGAGGGTAAGTGGTCTTTAGGGACCCTGTTTGTAGAGGCAATAGTGTGCCTGGATGTTGCAAAGGCCCATTGAGGGCGTGGGCATTAGAAAACATTAACAAACCATGTTTTGGCCATGAAAACATTTGGATTTCTTTTGTGACATCATATTTGGCTTTGTGTGAGTTTTCTATTTTTACCAGTAGACTTGTCATGGGTGTTTTTACAAATTTCATCTTATTTTTTAACAACTCTGTCAGAGAGTTTATGAATGTGCTGTGTTCCAGAGTTGGGCTTCAAGTCATCAGAAATTCATCAATCATCTTTATTTGAAGGATTGGTTGGCCCCGACCGCCCAACCCAACTGTGCATCATGAGATTGTTTCCATTCTCTCTCACTTCTTCATCCATGGCAAATGTCTATGGAAAATTCCAGCCTAATTACTGTGATTTATGTAAAAATGTCAACCTTCGGTCCATCTGGGAAAATATCAGGATCTGTTCGTGGAATCTGGAGTGGATTTTTCTGAAGGGAAATGTGGCGGAGAAATAGGTGGAGAACGGGGAATCATTTACACAAAAAGATCATTTGTCATCTTCAGAGACAAAAGAGTACAATGCGAGGGGTCTCCAGATGGCCCTTCTATGTCAGCTTTGTAGTAAACTGATAAGTTCATGTTTCTATTTGTATGTGAGGAGAGAAAGAAAGAGATCAAATGACTGAAGACTGCTCCACTTATGTACATAGATAAAATAACTACTTTATATTTTAACATATTTCTAAATGTTTTTTGCTCCTATGATGGCAAAGCTGAATTTCCAGCAGCTATTACTAGACGTTTAGACTTTATGCCCCAGAAAAGATGCTGTATTTCCAGACAGCAATTGCTAAACGCATCAGACACAGGTTATTACATGCACTAAGCTCAAGTGTGTGGGAGGATGAGCCCTCAGTCAAGTCAAAACTGAAAGCGCCGGAAAAGATTTACCCAGAATATCCCACAACAATATTAGGCAGTTTAATCTCTGTTTCAATCCTGCTGGTGGTGTTCCATTTTGATATTGTTACATCGACTGAGACATGTTTGGGTGCTGACACATATTTTAATGGCTCTAAAAAGTAAGTCCATTACTGTGAGTCTGACCTGTTTTGGAGTGTTTGGAGGTGTTATAGATAAAACAGTAGATGACACTGGTGGTATTTTACTCTATAATGTGCTGTGTATTAGTCATATTTTTATGGTGATATTGATCATGACTTTTATTTTAAAGGTCTGGTCTGTCTAGACTAGGTCTATAATACCTGGAGAGAGAGCGATCTGTCTCAATGGCAGTTGCTCATCTGCCCCTGGAAACATAATTAGCATTCTGCCATTTTTCGTTCTCATGGGTGTTCATTGCTGATTTGTTTTATTAACAAATGTTGGTTTTAGGTTTGTTTATTAGTAAATGCTAGTTTTAAATCAGATCTTTGTAATGTGGAGTAGTCTAGTTAGGTGAGTTGATGAGTTATGGTTAATGTACAGTAGTTGCTTGTGATTTGTTCTTTTTGGGGGTCTGAAATAACTCTGAAACATACAGTACTTAAAATTGGCATAAAATGGAAGTTGCAATATATCCGAGTGAAACAGCTTCTCGAACAAGAAAAATGTAGGGCCAGACTTTTTTTGTCCATCAGGAATTGATTTGATAGTTGTAGTTTGCTATTGGCCGATCTCATGTGATTGACATGTTGTGTGCTCTCATGCAAGTAAACACATCATCTGAGAAGAAAAAAGATGTCGCTGCAAGTGGGAGGGGAAGTTATTTTGGTAACACTTTACTTCAAAGCCTTATAAAAGTATTTGAATGCATTAATTATGCCTTGTAATGCATCTTATAATGCATTGTATGGTCTCATAAATAAGTGTAACCACAATTATAAAGCATTATAATACACCTTTAGAAAGTATAATGCATTAAAACTTGACAAACAACCAGTTTCAGATGTAACAAGGAATCTGTTATTAATATTATAAGTAAGGAATAATTGACGACAGGCCGTTGAATTATTAGAAAAATAATGCACACCCGAGGTGGTAATGCGGTCACGACGCGAAGCGGAGTGGCCGTTACACCTCGGTGTGCATTATTTTTCTAATAATTCAATGGCCTGAAGTCAATTATTCCGCTTATACTACAGTTACCACACCTCGAAACATTGCTCAGATTATGTATTTCAAGACGTTTGTAAAGTTTTTGTCATTAAAACGCTCTTGTATGTAGGACTAATTTCTTACGCATCTAATCCCATACCTCCGTTGCTAATTCCAAAACGTAATTTTAGAGTTAGTAACGGAGGTTTGAGCCACTGATAGCAGACTAAGGCCCCGTCCACACTACTGCGTTTTTGTTTAAAAACGGAGACCTTTTGCTACGTTTGCACCTCCCGTCCACACTAAAACGGCAAAAACGGAGACCCAAAACGGAGAAGTTTAGAAACGCTGCCGACCCGTTTTTCGTTTTGAATCTCCGGAGGGCGTTTTAGTGTGGACGGGTCAAAACGGAGGACTTTAGAAACGATGACGTACTATAGAGCTCACGTTCGGCTCTATGATTGGGTGTCATCAGTCATGGCGTATATCTTTGCTAGCAGCTGTTGTCCAAGTAAATTCTGCATTTAACAATGCTATAACTGCCTACATGCGCCGGAGGCAAGCTATTATTCGAGCGATCTGAGACAATTCCTGTGTGCAGCGGCGGTATCGACCGTTCATTGAGCGTCGGTTTTGGGTTAACCCGGGAAGAACCAGCGCATGGTGGGATAATTTTATCAATGAAGTTGTGTTTACATCGGCACGCGCATGCCCAGTGTTGGTGAATGGTCACGTGATCCGCGTTTTCAGTCGTTTTAATGTGGACGGAGATCAATTCTAAAACGCAGCTAAAACGCTGGTGTGGACGGAGATCGTATTCGTTTTAATTCTCCGTTTCTAAACGAAAACGCAGTAGTGTGGACGGGGCCTAATGCTGGGGACACACGACTAGCTGACACATTCTCTGACTGTTTTCATCGACTGCAGCAGATTTTAATATCGTCATCGTCGTCAATATTATTTATTTATTTATTTATTTATTTATTTATTTATTTATTCAATTGGTTTTAATTCATTCGTTCATTCTTTTTTCTTTTTTTTCTATTATTGACAGATGACAGTAGACTAGCCAAATAAATGAAACACAAAACCCTTTAAACAAATAGGCCTATCAATGATTATTTATTTGTTATATTATCTGCAATAAAAATCCGTGCTGCAGGACTATCCATTTATTTAGCCTATATTCATTTTCATTTTCTATTGATTAGAGAGGGGACTGTATACTTTATTTATTAAAATTAAACTGCATGTTTCTATTGATTGTGAAGCTAGACATTGAAAATTGTAGATGAAGCGCATGGGGCTAAATGTTTTTTATTGTTATGAATTGTATCCTATTTTCCGTTATTACAGTTGACTATGCGAAGTGATATGGAACTGTAATGCGGTCAAGACCTGCCTGGAACTACTTTAGCCGTGCGTTTCCCTGAAAATAATGCACACCTTAGAACGTTCGTCAACCAATCAGATTCAAGCATTCAACGGCCCTGTAGTATAATGCATTTTAACTTTGGTTACAATTACTTCTAAAAAGATTATAGATAAAGGCTTTAAGTAAAGTGTTAACATTATTTTTATTTGAAGATTACGATGGCACGTTTAAAAAAAAAATATGTGCACAGATAAATCACGTATAATAAATACTGCAATATTCCATAAAAATGGTGATTTCATGGTGACTTTTTCATCAGATAGGGCTACTTTGTTTCTTTCCCCAGATGTTATGAGGATCCCTCATAAAAAATAAAATAAAAAAATATTACATTTACTTCCTTTAAATAAATAAAAATAAATAAAATTCAGTTATTTTGACTGGAAAATATTGACTTGAAGTGTTTCCCAGTATTTTGTCCTGTTTTTCTTTTCTTTGGTATTTCGACAAGATGTCCAGCCTGTGCAAATGAAAAGCAGCCCCACAATATTACCACAAACAGACGTCACCACCATAGGTAAGGAGCTTTTGAGATGTGTCTTAAGTCTACATTTTCACAGCTGTCCTTGCAGGGAAGCTGAATAATAATTCCTGGAAAATCTGGAAGTTATTTTAATGATTCACAGATAGAGGTCAACTGTAAAGGAACAGTCAGTGTTCTCATTAGTGAAGTTGTTTTTTCAGTGGTGTAAAAGCTTCCTCAACACAGAGTGTGAGAATTTTAAGTATGTTTTTTTTTTTTTTTATATGAAATGCTTGCATAAGTGCTTAGTGTCACACACCTCAATGGCACTACACTTCCCAGCATTCCTAATGATTCCCACCTGCACTCAATCAGCCATCACCTGATCATCTGATCACCTGCATGTCATCATTACTGTATATTTAAGTTCCTCCTTGTATTCACTTCTTGGTCTGGTATTGTTTGTGTTTAGCATGTTGGCTCTTTTGTTAGTACTTGTTTAATAAACATTGGATTCATCTTCATTTTCATCTTCTGTGGACATCAGCGTTACAGAATACCGGACCCTCAAAAATGGACTTGGCTGGCATGACCTGACTGACCACCTCATCAGAGTCCTGATCGAGAGAGGTCTCCGCATCACCATCACCCCAGTGATGACTCCAGCCCCTTACCAGCGTCCTAAGATCGCCGCCCTTCCAGAGCCTCGTCCCGTCATGGCCGCTCTTCCAGAGTCTGTGGTGGGACGAGTCCACCCTTCCAGAGTCTTGTCCCGCTGAGTCCACCCTTCCAGAGTCTTGTCCCGCCGAGACCACCCTTCCAGAGTCTCGTCCTGTCGAAACCACCCTTCTAGAGCTTCTTCATGTCATGCCTGTCAAGCCCTCGTCAAAGATGGCCGCTGCCTCACTGCCTGAGCCCTCGGCAAAGATGGCCGCCGCCTCGCCACCTCGCCGCCTGAATCCTCAGCCACGATGGCCGTCGACGCCACACCGCCTGAGCCCTCAACCAGGATGGCCACCGCCACGTCAGAGCCTGTTCTTGTCCCAAGACCTGTTCCTGTCCCTAGACCTGTTCCTGCCCCAAGAACTGTTCATGTTCCTAAACCTGTTCCTGCCCCAAGCACTGTTCCTGTTCCCAGACCTGAGTCTATCCCCGAGCCTGTATCTGTTCCTGAGCCTGTATCTGTTCCTGAGCCTGTATCTGTTCCTGAGCCTGTATCTGTTCCTGAGCCTGTATCTGTTCCTGAGACTGTATCTGTTCCTGTTCCCGAGCCTGAGCCTGAGCCTGAGTCTGTTCCCGAGCCTGAGCCCGAGCCTAAGTCTGTTCCCGAGCCTGAGCCTGTTCCCGAGCCCGAGTCTGTTCCCGAGCCTGGGTCTGTTCCCGAGCCCGAGCCTGAGTCTGTTCCCGAGCCCGAGCCCGAGCCTGAGTCTGTTCCCGAGCCTGAGCCTGTTCCCGTTCCCGAGCCTAAGCCTGTTCCTGTTCCCGAGCCTGAGCCTTGGCCCATCAGTCCACCAGCTCCGCCGGGCTCCCTCGCCCCCGCGGCTCGTTCATCGGCCTGCCCTTGCCTTGGGATTACACTCCTCTGGCTTCACCTCGTCCCTTCGTCCCTCTGGCTCCGTTGGGCTTCTCACTTCCCTCCAGGTCCACCTTAGTCCTCTGTCGCTGGACGCATGCATCTGCATGTCATCACTGTGTATTTAAGTTCCTCCTTGTGTTCACTTCTTGGTCCGGTATTGTTTGTGTTTAGCACACTGTCTCGCATGTTGGCTCTTTTGTTAGTACTTGTTTAATAAACCTTGGATTTATCTTTATCTTCATCTTCTGTGGATATCAGCGTTACACTTAGACATAAATATAAGTGAACTACACTTACTGAATGAAATGTGTAGTGAATAAGTGGCAGAATATTTTTATTTCCCAGCAGTGTTTCTAAATGTGTGGTGAGTATAGTGCCCACACCAGCTGTTGTTGAGTCATCCACATGTTAGGTTTATGTTAAGAGAAGAAGTGAGTAGGTCTCCCTGTGTTGTGCAATGATTCATTTACTCACTCATTCTAAACATCAAATGTTTTGGCTTACCTGACTTGGCTTTCCCCTTAAACTCATCTCGGAGTTTCACATTTTGTTGAGAAAAACACTTGTAGTCATGAATAAAAGGAAGCAGCAACCCTGATCTAATTTTGTGCCCATGTGAGGTATCACCACGTCTGTGCATTTCCCAATTGCATGCACTAAAAACGGACTCAAGTGGACACTTTTGTCCTTGTCTGTTTCCTCTTTGCTAACTTCCTGTCTCAGCAGTTTAGGCACCAGAGATATATAACAATGATTTGAACTTATGATCAAAAATAAATGGGCTTGCTTGTTTGTAAAAAAAAACTGTTTAAATTTTGGCAAATTTAAAGGCACCAAAAGTGAAATAAGCCTCAGGCTGAAGGAAATGCAAAATCACTTCTGTACAGTAGAGAGCGCTGCTCAAACAAACCATTGGCACGTAAGAGGCAGGAGAAGAAAGTTCAATACTCAGCTCTCGAAAGTTCAACATGGGGACACCAAGCGTGCCGCACAAGTCCTGAAAAGTGAAGCCGAAGCGTTTCAAACGCCCCGCGGTGGTTGGTCCCATGTGTATGTCATAAACCCCACCCTCCCCATGAAGTCTAATGGGTTGCGATGGAAACTAAACAATCAAACAACAAAGTATCTAAACGAAGTAGTCACTGAGGCACCAACTGACTTTTGGGGGGATTTTCGGGAGGAGATTGGAGCTTCAACTTTAAATTCTACATATCAATAACTGTTTTTTTTCACACAGTAAACTTTGTACTAACTGTTTCTGTGGGAGTGAGGGCGGAACCTTGATATCACGGCCTTACTTTCTGCTCACTAATTCGCAGACTCAGGTCCCAAGATCAATATGGGCAGAATACATGGGCAAACAAAGTAACTTGGATTACTTATTTTAAAAAAGTAACTTTTAATTACATTTAAAAGTAATGTGTTACTTTACTCTTTACTTTACTTGATTACGTAGCTCGCGTTATTTTTAATGCGTTACCCCCAACACTGCAGAAGAAAGAAAGAAAGTCATAAAGGTTTAATGACCTAAAAATGAGTAAATGATGACACTATTTTCATTTTTGGGTAAACTATCCCTTTAAGTCCCTATAAGTTTATTTTTATTTTTTTATCGGTTAATATGACGTCATAAACTGCATAATTATAAAACAAAATAGAACATTTCTAGTATTGCCTACTTTGGCTCTGTTCCAAAACTTTCTGGGTTACACTTTATTTTGATGGTCAACTTTAGACATTATACTAACTACTTTTGACCTGCATGCCAACTAACTCTCAATAGAGTACTAGTAGACGGTTAGGTTAGGTTAGGCTAGGGTTCGGGTTAGAATAAATTGACATGTACTTGCAAAGTTACGTATATTCACTATAGAAGTCTTTTGGGTGCCCATCAAAATAAAGCATATTAAGAAGACAGTTTACTAATACTCTAATGAAAGATAGCTGATGTGTAGTTACTAATAGTTTGTAGAATGTCTAAAATGGACCATCAAAATAAAGTGTTACCGTTTCTGAATATAGCATGTCACAATGCAGGATGCAGCTATCACATATTGGCATGTCATATCAACTACCTTAATAGAGTGTGATGAATGCCAGCAAAATAACAGTATAAGATATTTGTTGAATTTTTTTACTGCTCTGTTACTTTATTCCATCTGATTCATTCCCCAAATGAGGAATACACACTTTTCATTGGCAGGCTATTTGCATTCTCTGGCTCTGAGACTCCCAGCACATGTCACAATTGACTCAGAGAGTCAGGGGTAGAGAGACATTCATATCTCTGAGTGTTGCTAGTCTGGCAGACAAATGTTCTCTCTGTCTCATTCTCACTGTTTGTTAATTTGTCTATCCACTGTTTTCACACTGCTCATTTAAGGACACACACAAACTAATCACAGTATGAATTAGACTACTGTACATCTGTGAAGTTTGTCCAGAGGCAGACACACCTGGGCCACACCTGAAGACAGCAAACTCAATATAACCTTCCTGGAAGACGTCTAATACAAGTGAACACACACACATACAGATGCGGTAATTTCCTCTTACTCAAGACTACACATAGAGGGCTTCATTGTAAGTGAATCATCAGTGAAAGTTACTTTTCCTCCTACTTTTACATGGTGACTTGAGTTCAATGCTTTTTACAAAGATTATATTTAAAGGCATAGTTCACCCAAAAATGAATGTGATAATTTGTTCACCTTCATTCTGTTCCAAGTCTGTATCAGACATTAAAGGTTTTTTTATATTTTTTATTTTTATATGCAGATATAATTAACGGGGACAGGACAATAAAAGTAAATAAAGTAGATAAAACTATCATAAATATAAAATCAAGCCAAAATTTAAGTTGTTGTTGAGTGAACTCATTTTGTCCTGTGAGCTTGAACAGATCATTGAATCAGCGAATTTGAAAACTGGATTAATAGAAAAGAATTAATCCTTTGTGAAACAATTAAACAGTTCACTGAAAAGATCGGACTTAAAAGAAGAATTCATTGACGAATCAAGTGTTTTGAGACAATTCTTAGAGACCTAAGATGTAGCACATAAACTATATGGACCACTTTTGTGATGTTTATGGTCCCCATTCGCTTCAATTGTATGGAAAGGAGCAGCATGAACATTCTGCTAAACATCTACTTTTGCGCTCCATGAAAAAGATAAAGGTAAATAAATTTTTCAATTTTGGGTGAACTGTTTCTACTGTCTGGTTTCATTATGCAAATTGCATTGATCATAGATGCATATGTGTGTAGGATTTGGAAGTGTTTTCAGTCACAAAATTGGATTTTATCATTTCTCTGTGGCTTGCTGTTAAATGAAGACTTTGGTAAGAAGCTTGTGAACTTCCCATAGTGTCACAGACTGATGAAGTGCAGAAAACAGTACACATACAGTACATGTAACCAGATTCATATGCTGCATATGTTCCACATTTGTGTCTTCTTTGGCATTAGTCATATAATCTCCAAAGTATTAGAAACATCATTGTTCAAAGACAGCATACTGGAACTCTTAAGTGAAGATTTTAAAACTAATTAAGGCTTGTATTTTTCTTTTTCTCTACTGGGCATGCTGAGAAACAAAACAAAAACAGTTTCTCAGTCAAAACAGCTTCGGGTCAGATTACAGCTTTCTCTGTCTTCTCATAAACATGAGTTCTGTGCTGTGTTTCCGCTGCTTACAAAGAAAGGATCCCTCGTTGTGCTTTTTATCATTCTCTTTTCTTTTTTTTGTCAGGTGACTGTTGGATGACATGACTGTGTTTTAAAGGAAAGGAGATTAAAGGCAGTGGAAGAGAAGTGGCAAGCTCTTAGAAGCCCTATGTGAGTTTGTGTGAGAATGTTTTAATGTGCTGCTCCACCATGTGGCTGCTATGGGTATTGCATTGGGCACCAATGTGTAGACTACTATTACTGTAAGTGCAATATGATATTCATTACTCTAGGCTCTGAGATATTATGTTTGTCAGCCATGAGGGGAAAAAGTTTAGAAATGTTTGACCTGAAATCTTTGTATTCATGTTTCATCATCTGGTGGTGGCACTGATTACTGGTTACTTTTTTTCTCCACTGAATTTTTGTCATTGTAGATTTATTATGGTTACATAAGATGAAGGGGAAAAAAGAGTTAATTGAACACACATATAATAGTGCATCTATCTATCTATCTATCTATCTATCTATCTATCTATCTATCTATCTATCTATCTATCTATCTATCTATCTATCTAACCTTTTTAATAACTGTCAATTATTTTCTCATCAGAATCTTTTTTTAGGCGGTCCTGCCTCCCTTTCTTTCGCGGGGGAAATGCAGAAGACACATCTTTCTCCTCTCATGCCATGTGAGCCACAGACTCTGATGGTATCAGTGGAAATGTGTCTCAGATCCCCTTCCACCTCAGAGTGTGAACTCTCAGCCAGCGTCTATCTCACTGTAAGCACAGGAACAAAACACTCATCCATAGTTAAAAATAACAGGACAGTGCAATGTGTTACTGTTTTTGTTTATATGGGAAATTAAACTAAGAATCATTGTGATTTCATGACGCTGGGTACATGACGGAAAGAGACTGGATGTCCAGCATCCTGCTCCACTTCCTCAGACTCGCCTTTCTGAAATGTGAATGTTTGCTTTGTCCAATCTTGGCAAGGAATAGAAATATCCATCTAAATTGAACACTAGTGCACAATTAGGTTATATTATAATGGTGAAATTCAGGTTTGTTTACATTCCTTTTAATTAATTTGTCAGACACTTTAATTCAAAGTGATTTGCTGTGTGTTTTTACAATGAGGACAGTTCTCTTGGAGCAACTTTGGGTAAAGAACCTTGCTGGTAGCTCATCAATTACCTCTTCTGGATTCAAACCTACAACTTAGCGGGCTTAATCTGTGGTCAAACCACTAAGCCAAAGCCACTTCACTATTCAAACCATCTCTGAGCAAAGTTTGGCAGCAAACTTCTACACACACTCCATTGGCATGTTTGTGCATGTGTTAGAAAGCAACTCGTATTCCGTTAACTAACAAACACTTCATCTTCCATTTTGCTCAAAATCTTGTGGTTTCTTTATAAGCTGGAGAGCTGTGCCAGGGACTTCATCCTGTGTTTGTACGTGCTTCTTATTGGGAAACATTTTGATGTTTTTTTGTACTGTATGCTTATTTGTGTGTTTGTGTCACTGGGAAAGGGTGGGATGCCAAAAGAAAGACTGTACAGGCCAATCCCTGAGAATTTCATTATTAATACTGTGACTTTTACAATGACAAGTGTTGTAATGGAAAAAAGTGCATGTAATATTCCAGGAGGTATTGATGAGTGCTGGAAATATCCCACACCCTGGATGCATCTGAGCAAGATGCAGTGAAAGGAAGCTGTAAAAAAACAAAGAGAGTATTCACTAAACAGTTGCATCACTTTTGCACGCAATATTTCAGCTCACATGAAAAAACCTGCATCTGTCACAATTTAAAAAAATATATATTGAAAAAGATGCTTGTTCATATTTTCCTATTGATCATGGCAGCAGTTATCCAGCAAATATGAATCAAATGATGAGACCAGGGTAAATATTCTCTTTGTCCTGGTTTACGTTTCACTTATTGTTTGGATTTCAGTCATGAAAGATTTACAGTATTAAAGGTGGTATCAGTGATTTCAGGCCCAAAAATATTTTTATCACATTCATCTAATCTTTCCTAACGATCCGCTAGCTGCCCGCCCCATAAGCATGCCGTCAAAAAACCGCGTCTCTGTAGGCAGCCTAGGCTCTGAGATCTGCACACAAAAACAAATGGTTTAGCCAAACACTCAAAACCAAAACAAATAGTGTTCCAACCAATCACCGACAGGGGGAGGGTGTTGTGAGGTTTTGTGCTCGTGCACGGCTGCACGCGAAGTCAGAGCTGAAGAAAAAGCTGGCTCAAAACACTCACAACACCCTCCCCCTGTCGGTTTTTTTGACGGCATGCTTATGGGGCTGGCAGCTAGCAGATCGTTAGGAAAGATTAGATGAATGTGATAAAAAATATTTTTGGGCCTGAAATCACTGATACCACCTTTAATCTATACTCATGTATTAAATAATCATTTCGCATTTTCAAAATTATTTAACTGACTTTTCTACCTTCTTATCAAATGTTAAATTAAATCTCCTTTTATTAAGCTTTCTTACAATCAGAATCATATTGTGGTCAGACAATCCTGTTACCAGATTGTAATATTTATTTTTTCTTTCTGGTCTAAAGCTAAATCAATACATGTCTCTGAGGAACTAGTTGTCCTAGTTGACCCTTCAACAATCTGCTGAAAATCAAAATGGCTTACTATACTTTTTAGCTTCTTCTTTGTAATAATTATAATTTACCAACAATTTTTTTTTTCATATGTGATGGAAATGGGCTTTCATATATCACAAAGTTTGTGAGCATATTTGCGGCATTACCTGGCATATTAACTTCAGAGAACCAGACACTAAACCAATGCAAACAGCATGTGAAAATAAAAGATAGGTGCATTTCATTATCAGCAAATTCCACCAAGACAGAGAGGATCAGCCAAAATGTCTCACTCTTTCTGTATTTATTGTTTAGTGATCCATTTCAGTCACAGCATTATATTGTAGAACAGAGGTTCTCTATAAAAACCATAAAAGTGTCAGTCTCAGAGTAACATAAAGCGATTTTACGGGTTATTGGACGCAGAGGCGGATTTGAGTTTGCTCTCTAGAGCGAGTGTGTGACTGTGAGAGCGAGGAAAAAAGCCGTAGCAAGGTTTTCTGTTGCATTGTTGTGCTTCTGGAAACCCTCCATGTCTATGAAATGAGCTTGACTCACTCCTGAGATCCTGCAGTGCCGAACGGACCATGCCTCTTCCTGCAGGATTACACAACGCACATCTAGTTTAGTGTGGCACACTTTTATGACTGTGTCAAAAAGAGGTTAGCTGACAAAGTCAGTCTGTCACAATGCCCCTGAGACAGGGATGATGTCCTCCTGTCTAGACTCTCTGTCTTTAACTCAGCTATGACCTCTCCAGTAACAAACACACACAAGCGCACAGTGGAAGAAAGATAGGATGTTGCTGACGTCACATATTTTCATCTCTCAAAGTTTAAGAATATAAAGGATAGTGCACCCAAAAAATGAAATTCGGACTAGAGGTCTTCACGGGTCCAAAAATTCGTGCCCGAACCCGAAAGAGACCCGTAATGTGCTAAACCGAACCGACCCGGACCCGTCTATTATTTCAAAAGCTGGACCCGGACCCGTGCAGATCCGAGAAATGCCTAACTGGACCCGACCCGGACCCGTCTATTATTTGAAAGCTGGACCCGAAACCGACGGGAAGACACAGACCCGACTGGACCCGATTGTCACATATTCCACCTTAAACTGCTATTACAAGTCAATAAACCTGTTGCGAAAAATACAACTTTTTGTCTTACCTAATTTAAGCCGTGGTAGCTTAGTAGTCTCCTCTCCTTTCCTTGTAACGTTACCTGACTGGCTGTGATCATGCATTACAATCCTCCGACAAGAAAGTTATTCATGTTATTCCTCTCGTTATTCCAAGTCCAAGCTTAATCCACTCATTATTTCAGCTTCAAAAGTCCACTTGATGTCACGGTGACGGATGACAAATGCAACTTTGCACATGTAACGTTAACTTACATTCTGACTCGAGTTAACTCGCATAATAACTTTGACTGTTTGCCCTTTTGAACTAACGTTATAATAACGATTGCTCGTTCAGTGCCATGGCCGCTGACGTTATTTATTTGCTATCATCTCTGTGCTCTCTGCTCTGCATCGAGTCCTAATCTGACCACTAAAACTTTAAGATTAAACAAGACGGTTAATTTATATTGTAAAATCTAAAGCGCGGTTTGGCGGTCCCTCACTGAAGCTCTGGTAACTGGTTGCCATAGAAACATGACACGCGCTTGAGACTGCACATGCACGCTAGCTGGATCAACCTAAAATATGCTTTTTAACGCAATTTATTTTGAGTGTCCTAATTTTACAAGTTGCAAGTTACAAAAAAAACACAAGCAGTGTCTAATCACGACCGGGTTTTCTCCGAGTCTGATCTAATGACTCCGATCGCACGGGTATTACACACAATGTTAAACAGACCCGGGACCCGAAGTAATAAATTCGGACCCGACCCGGACCCGGCTGATCATTTAAAATATAGACCCGAACCCGTACGGGTCCCGGGTCGGGTCCCGGGTCAACGGGTCTCGGGTTCACTGTGTAGACCTCTAATTCGGACATCATTTAATCACCCTCATGTCGTTTCAAACCTGTATGTGTCTTATCTGAGGAGGATGAATGGATGGATGACGGGGTAAAAATAGAGATATGAAATCTGGATCGATCGATGGATGCACCCGATTTGACGTGTCACACGGCAATTGACATTTTGGTGTTGCAGACCAAAGGAATGTTGGGTGTTTTGTAGAAATGGAGTCCATCTGGAGGATAGCCATCCAAGCATTTCCCTCTCAGTCCATGTGGCTTACATCGCAATGTGAGGAGTCCATTAGCAGAGCTCACAGCAAACTGACAGAGTCAATATTAGCACAGAACAGACACACACAAGGACGGACAGCCGCACATGAGGCGGCCCCAGTGTGTCTTATTGATGAAGTGTAAACAGAGAGACTGTAAATGTTCATTCAGTGCAGTTTTCATTAGTCGTTCATTCTGTAATTATGCCAGTGAGTCTGGCCAGCAAACAAAAGCTTTTGATTAATGATAATGTCCAAATGAACTAATAAAAGCTTTTGATTAATGATAATGTTCAAATTAACTAATAGCAATCTAACAGAAAAGGAAAGTTGTTGTGTTTTTGTGGTAAAGTCAAGATGGTTTAAAAGGGATATCCCTGGTTCAATACAAGTTGAAGTTGGTTCAATACATCTTCTCTATTTTTTTTTAAGAAAAGTCCATAAAAATAGGGCCCAATGCTGTGTTATTATGAAGGATTTTCCGTATTGATATTTCATAGGTCTTTTATCCATATTTTGAATTACACATTGAATTG